>NW_027493002.1:295000-434175 GCF_021521415.1 Bidens hawaiensis | reverse complement strand
GACCAATGTTTGTTACACAACTGAGCATTAGAAATACAGTAGAAACTCTATAAAATAATACACTTTGGATTATCAAAATTTATTAATTAAAAAAGTTATTAATTAATTGATAAATTAATAATTATTAATTTATATATTAATTAATATTTTATTAATTTATAGTATAATACTTAGTTTACAAACACCTTTTAAACTTCCGCTTAATTATTGTATACAATGCATGTATATCAAATGAACGGCCCAATTTGAAAGAAACTTTCAATCTCCCACCTTATTATGCTTCTTGTGTTCAATGTATCACTTTATGGACATTAAAAATATTTTCTATATAAATACAAGATCAAAATAGGTTAACACAAACAAATCATACACACAACATGGCTTCCCATCTTTAAAGGTGTGAAAAAAACAACAATGACAGATGAGATTCGAAGAGCATTATGCAAGCACAATAAGGATAATTCAAGTCTCACTCTAAACAACACCAGAAGTTCTTACCATGCTAAGGAAAATTAGAGACGATATTCAGGGGGAAATTGATTTCAACAAAAAACAAAAGACAATTGAGTCATTTTTCAAGAAAACCTTCATAAATCATTCATGTAATATGCTATATATAAGGAATTATTAATTTATATTTTATATGGGGTCTAAAGAAATTATCAAAAATGTATTATCTTATAATTTTAGCGAATTATTAATTTAGCACCCTATCCCCGAGTCGGGTACGGCAAAAAATATTATCTTAGAGAGTTTATTAAATAATCGAGTATTAATTTATCGAGTTTCTACTGTAATAATTGTACATTTTATGACGCTATGGGGGTGTTTGGGATTCCTTATTTTGTTTCCTTATAACTTTTCATTAAGTTTATAAGTTATAAAAGTGTAATTTATGAAACTTTTTCTCTTACAATATAAGCAATCCCAAACACCTTATTATTTTTCAAAAAGTTTATAAGTTATAAGTTGGTGAAAATAAGAAATCCCAAACACCCGTTATATGTATAAAAGAATCACCAACATTGATGAAGAAACATTCAAAATTTTGAAAGACATCCGTATCTTAACTACATTTCAAGCCCAAATGTGTTGTAAGTCATTGTGTTCTTAAGATCCCATATTTGAAACTCAGAGAACAAAGGGTAACGAATTACGCCGGAAAACCTAGTGATAAGTCAGTGTGAGTGTAACACCCCAGCCCGTTTAGGGCCGACGTGTCACTCAATACGATAAATAAAATCCAAATTTAAAAGTTTAAAATCATTCAAAACCCAAAAATGTTCAATATCATTGACAACGAAACTAAATAAAGTTGTTTCACTCAAAATAAATTATTTAAGTTCCTCATTTTCCAACTTCTAGACTTTTACTTTTACTCTCTTATCACACATTCCCCTGATTCCCTTGAGTACTTGTAACAAGTTAAAGAAAACACAAAACAAAGAAACACGGATGAGCCAAAAATTGCCCAGTAACGGAGGAAACAATAGCAGTAAAAATATACAATTAAAAACGATACGATGAACAATCAAAGAAGAAGATATTTTCAGTTTGCGGGCCGATAACAGTAACAATACGTGGAACTATCAGTTATGAAGCAGTACGATAACAATATAATCTATGGAAATACCCATGTGAGCCAGTAACAGTAACAGTAACAATAACAATAACAGTATGTACATTAGCTGCAAACTAATGCACCAATATTTAAGTGAGATAGGAATGTGGGCACACACACCTAACCATCTCACTCCAGTAACAGTTTACCTAGGATAGATCCATACGTCTCTCAGTAATCAGTTCATGCTCTCATCGCACAATAAAATAGAGACACTGTGGATTAATCGCTCTGCCACAGATAGAGCACGTCAAAGGTGCCTCGATTGACGCCCAACGTCCCCATAGGTGGATAAATGCTCGGGTATTGAGGTCAAATAAAGAGAATAACAATTGCCAATATCAATATAATGTCTCAATAACAGTCAGTCATTGTACAATGGTCATTTAGGAACATGCGATAATGAGTGCAATAAAATCTATTCTATCGCATGTATGTTAACTTCACTTATCAATTGAACAATAACAATATGCAATAAATAAAGAACGAAACTACTTAATAACGGTGACACGATACTATGAATCAACTCAATCATTATAACACGATTAACGACTCAATAACCCATATACTATGAAAGCGAAGACACGGTATGACGCTACAAGTGCAAGACCACAAAGTCCATACACTATGAGATCGATGGAAACCAATATTTACGCTACAAGTAAAAGACCACAGAATCTGTACCTTAACCGATGAGCGAAATCACGCTAATTATGAAAGTCTTTAAGTCGCACGAGAACCTCCGACTATGGCTACGGCTACGGGTATAGCGGGGGCGAGTCTTGATTTCCAGCAAGCGGCGTCGACGGTGGCTAACTTAGCAAGTTCCAATGGCAGCGGCTTAATGCAGAAACACAGAGAGCGGAGGCGAGAGCTCGTGTAGCGGTGGCTGTGGTTTCTCCGGCGATTCGTAGGCGGCTGCGGTGGTGGGGTATACGACAGAGAGAGGATGCGATTTGGGGTTTGATGAATCGATATCATTGGAATTTTATCGTTTATATATATTAAACAAGTTATAAACACAATCAACTTCCGAAATATTTGTTGTTTTTTACTCTGTTTTCGCTGGAATGACACAATCTGATTACAACTCCACCTTTATTATTATCTTAATTTCATTCATATGCACATATTATCTTATTTATTCCTATGAGGTTGATTAGATAATATTTATTTTATATATCACTTTCGGTTACTCGATATTATTATTTGATCGGTTTTACCGGTTATCAACTCGTTTAAAATTCGACAAATTAATTGGTATTTATATATTTTTGGTTTTCGATTTTTTTGTATATTATAGTGAGTATCCACCATTATCAACATAATATTATTAGCTGCATTCATTTGCCAATAATTCAAGAATGTTACAATCATTGGTGTTAATAATCATCAATAATGCCCATACAAATTAAAAATAAAAACAAAGTATAAAAAAAAGAAGCAACTAAAATATAAGCCAAACTGATAATGCCTTAAATAATATTTGATTTAAAAGCGTAATTCAATACGATAGGGTTTAATGGTGTTGTAGCCCCCCTCTCTCATATATATATATATATATATATATAAGAGAGAGAGAGAGAGAAAATAGTTCAAATAAAAAACAATTGTTTTGTGAGAAATATAAGAAAGCTTTAGAATAAAGTACATCACCTAAATAAGACATTATACCATGTAAATAGGAAACTATACAACTTTTAGAAACTATCAATCTCAACCACTACATCCTATATCCAATGGTCTACATCTATTCTTATGTTTCTCACAAAACCATTGTTTTTTACGTTAACCCTTCCATATATATATATATATATATATATATATATATATATATATATAGGATGGCTATTTTGAGAACCATGGTGAGTTTTAAGAACTTTAAGAACTCAATTTTGACCACATATTTAATTAAATGATATGAAACATGTGGCTGAGATTAAATTTAATTAAAAAATGAAGCAGGAGAGAGAATAAGTATTTTTTATAATTACACAAGTTTAAACGTTAGTTACACATGTGTAAAAAGTCGATTCGGTGTGTAAAAAATACCGTAATTTTTTGTACATCACTTACACTTACGTATTACACATGTGTAAAAAAAATTCGAAAAAAAAAATTGTTACGTTGATTTCTTTCGAGTTTTTAAAACTCAAAGTGGTTCTCAAAAGAAATCAATCCTATATATATATATATAGGATCATGATCTGGAAAAGGATCATGTGAGAACTATTTGAATATTGAGAACCATGAGAACCATTTTGTACAAAAAAAAAACGCAAAAATGAAAAAAGTAAAAAAAAAACAAAATTCTAATTTATCATATCGGTTTCACTAAAAAGAAAGTCGCGATTTAGCTAAATTATACATATATGTATAATATGTATATATATGTACATACATGTTTCATTATACGCATATATGTACAATTTAAGGTAACTAATAATGTACATATGTGTATATTACGTAACTAGAGATTAAATGAAATTATACACATGTGTATAATACGAAGTTGTTTTTTTTAAACCAAAATAAAATATAAGAATTTTGGTTTATTTTTACTTTTTAAAAAATTTTGTTTTTGTTTTTAACCTTTTTAAATGTTTTTTAGAGGATTTTTAGTGGTCCAAAATAGTTCTCAAAGTTCTCAATTTTCAAATGTTTCTCTTAGGATCCTTATATATATATATATATATATATATATATATATATATATATATATATATATATATATATATATTGTCACACCCCGACCAAAGGCGGCGGAACATGCCGAGATGCAACGGATTGCCCAAAACACAAGACATTGTTTAAGTGACAATATTTAATTAACTCATTTATTTCATAAATCAATAAACAACACATCTTGTTCATACAAACAAATTGAATACAAGTAAACAAATAGATTGTTCGTTTTTCTAATATCCTAATAGTCTAAATAACGTTTTTCGTCAAGTTCTCAAGTCAACCAAAGTCAAACCTGTAACATTTCATAAATAAAGTTTATCAACACAAAGGTTGGTGAGCAATTCATAACTTTGTGCATATAGTATATAGTAAGGAAAAGCCACAAAACTAGTATACGAAACAATAAACAAAAGCAATAACTTGGATAAATAGATATCGCTAATAGAATTACGTTAACAACACCTACCTATAAGGGGATGCCAGATAGTCTAGGATTTTATAGTTATCGTTAATTGCATTACGTTAATGACATCTTGCTACAAGGGGATGCCAAGTAGTCTAGGATTTATAAATCAATCAACAAAAAGCGATAAACACATAGGCATAGAATCATAGAATACCAAATCGAGCAATTATTCAAGTAAAGTATACAATAACGTTTGTGGTTTAAGATTCAAGTATAAAACATTTAGTTTAATAAGTATAAAATGTCACCCCCAAAATAAAAGATAGAAAACGGGGTATGAAAGTACTCACATTCAAGTTATAAACTTGGTCGATAAAATAACGAGTAACCGGAAGGATAAGGTTTAATGGGCAAGGTTTAGGTGAAATGAAGTCTTGTATTTGAAAGGTTGTCTTAGAAGTCTTTAAATGGAATAAATGATAAGAAAAGCAACAATTTAAAGTTTAAGGTTTAAAATGTAAATATTTACGAATTTATAATAATAACCCTATAAAAATGTAAGTTTGCTCGAAACCGGGTTAAAGTATCTAACCTTAATATTTACCCAATCAATGTTGAGTAATAAGGTGGGTAAAAATGCAAGAATGCAAGTCCCTTTGGAATAAAGATACTAAAACGGGTTTTAACGAGTGTTTCGGGTTGTTGGTTCGGGTCTTGATAATTGGTCAAAACCCAAAGTTAACTTTCCAAAATAATGAATGTTAAGAGATAACGTAATAAAACTTAATAAGACTTAACAAAGTATGTAGATCTATTGTTTTAGAACTATCAACGTACGTTAAGCGAGTGTTCGATTTTGTCGGTCCAAACTTTGTTATGAGAGCAAGTTGGATCCAATATTTCCAAGTACTTAAAAAAATAATTAAAATCAGTTTGTAAACCATTTTTAAAGAAATATACAAGTCTTGATAGCTAAAAACACACTTGTGTGTCTTAAGCGAGTGAAAATCGGTTTAGTTCGGTTTCCATCTCACAAATAGTTCATTGATGGTTTCCACATGCCCAAATATCCAAGAACTTGTATAATAGTTTATAATTGAAGAAACTTAAGTTTTACAACCAAAAAGTTAACAATAAAGTCTTTAAACAAGAGTTCGGTTTTGGTTCGGTTTCCATCTCCCAATAAGTTCATAGATGGTTTCCACATGCCCAATATCAAGAAACTTGTAAAAATGATTTTAGAAACTCAAATCTAACATTAAACATGTTTAAACAACTATTTTAACAAAACTAATAAGCAAAAGTTCGGTTTACAGTTTAGAGCTATTTACGGTTAAACCGAAGCATAGACCCTCAAACTCATAACTATGGAACTTGTAAATAAACTAAAATGATCATAATTTAAGTATGGTTAGTATGTATCAACAAGTTATATAAGTATATATGTATCTAGAACACGAAGTTCTCCATGAAGCTTTGCCTTACAAGGTCCGAAACCTCACCGACCGGAGCCGGAGAAGCAACTACCAAAGGTAACAAGGAGTATAATATTATATATATATATATATATATGTTGTACCACCATAATCAAGTGTTAGTAGGTTAGATGAACAAGTTAGAATGAAAGACTATGGTTAGTTTGACTTGAGAAGTCAAACTACTAATAATATGAAGAACAACCCTTGAATCTTAAGAATTGAGAGAGAATTTGGAGTAAGGATTAAGTGAGAGCAAGGATGAATGAAGGAAAAGGTATTGATAATAGAGGATAAGGTTGAGAGGATAAGCAAGAGGTATAAAGGGTAGAAAATTCGGATTGGGTAAAGTGATATAAACCATAAACCACAACAAACAAATATATGCTACAGACATGAGGCCGCCACCCGTGACCCCCTTGCCCCTTGGTGGCCGCGCTGCGCGGCGCCGCCCTGGGGTGGGGTTGGTCCAGCTCGTCTAGTGTGGTTCGTTTTGCGTCCCGGAAGCTCGTTTTTGATGTAATTTGATCGTTTTAAAGCCGTTTTTGAATCCGTAAAAAGGATTTTTCAAATTGAACAAGTGAGAATGATTTTGTAACATAAAATCCAATATTTTATATATTTGAAATGTTCGAGATATAAATCGGGTCGGTTTACGTGACAAACGAATACAAATAGAACCTGAAATTGACGAATGTCACATACACACACACACACATATATATATATATATATATATATATATATATATATTACACACACGTTCTATATAATAAATTTATATCAATAACAAGAACAAGCGACAAAAAGTAGTCCCCCCCCAAATCGCCCCAAAATCACCTTGGGGGGGGGGGGGGTGTTTCACAGATTTGTCGCCCTTTTTCGCCCCAATTTATCACCCATTGCACATGGCCTTAGAGCATTCTTAGCTTATCCTTCAAAATTATATGAGGAAATTTTGCTAATTATAGGATGAGGTTTTGAGTGGTTGTAACTTGTGAGTGTAAATTATAGGATGAAGATAAAAAAAGGTAATGACTTTTTGTAAATTTGGGGAAACAAAGTGTGTCCATATTTATTTTTTAAAGTTTGTTGAATTGGTTGTGAGTAAAGGAGAGAGAAAATTGTAGTGATAAAAGTATAAAAAATATTATTTAATTGAATATGATTAAAAAATGCAGTGCATTTTAGTGTAAATATACAGATGAGGATGGGGGATAGGTTCTCATCTTATACCCCAAATTTATGTGAGAAAAGTTTGCAGTTTGCAAATTATAGAATGAGGTTTTGAGTGGTTGTGATTGTAAATTATATGGTGAAAAGATAAACTGTAGTAATTTTTTTGTAAATTGAGGGAAACAAATTTTGTCATTATTTATTTTTTAATATTTGTTGAGTTGATTGTAAGCAAATAAGAGAGAAATCTGTAATGATAAAGTTATAAAGAAATATCAGTTTATTGAAAATAAGAGAGAAATGTAATATTTTTTTAGTTTAATTATAGATATGAGAATGAATGATAGATTGAGAATGTTTTTATAGAGACGTTGAAAATGAAAATAAAAATAATAATTAAATGATCATTAAATATTAATCGATCATTTAGGTAATTTAGCTAATCAAAATGCACTTGTGTGATTTTCACTTTTATGAAAATATCTATATATATTTTAAAGCAACAGGCTTTAACTCAACTTTCCCTATTTCTATTGGTTGTTTCCTAAACTTTCCATATATATCTACCATCTTTCTAATTTTCATTTGAATAAATTAAATTAAAGTAAGATACAATCAATTCTCTTTAATGATTCTCTTTAACTTTAATTTAACATTTTATTTAATAATGATCAACCAATTTATTTATTAATTAATTATGATTTTTATTGTTTATGTTATTTTTATTATTATGTATCTAACTAATATAACTTAATTAACCTAGAAACTCAAAACAATTTTCCTCTTTCACGCCTCCATTTTCATTGATGGTTCTATCCTGTTCCACCTATCACTTTCTTCAATTCATTTATCTGTCAAATTCACGGTCCACCATCCATGAAGGTGCTCACCATCAACATTACCTCAAGTCAGTTTAATCATCAGACTTCCTTCCAAGTTTAACTTATTTGAGATAATTAATTGATATTTCATCCATTGGATTCAATATAAAACAACCTAATATACAGAGATTACGGATTTAACTATACTATAATTGTGTGTAATTTGATATTTATGAAATATCAATTTCTGTAATCAATTTCTGTAAATTAGGGATAAATTTTCCATTTGATTAAGGAATTATTTAATTACGAAATTTCTATATTTTAATAAATTATGATATATCATTTGATCATTTTATTAAGGTTTTGATTAAGCATTCTTAAGGGTTACTATAAATACGGATTTTGACCGATTGACTAATTCAAAATTAGTCAATCAAAGATTTTAATATATGAGGCTGATTCTAATTTGAAATATATGTTAATTTATAATTATTATTACTACTTACGATATGTTATATCAATGACTCAATTTTTAAATTGTTGTTTATTATAATAAAATTGTGTTATTGTTAATACATAAAAAAAACAGAAATTACTTAGTTATTTTTACATAGCTTATATCAGTTACTTAATTATTCAAATGCTTATTAATTATATTATGTTGACTATTTTTATAAATTTCAACCATATGATTCACAATTTAAATATATCATAATTGATTATAATTTTAGATAATAGATATACGGTAATTGATAATCATTCAAGATATACGATAATTATTTAATTGATTGAATTGATGATTAATTATATTCATGTAAATAAAAAAAGTAGTAACTTATTTTTCCATATTAAAAAGTTAATTCCGTATGTTTAAATATAGTCTAGAATTAAAGATTTGAATTGAATTATTTTGTATTTAACAACATTACATTTTAGTAATTCAAATTTTGAAAATCCCTTAGTCCTCATTCCCTAATTTTCGTCCATGATTTAATGTAATTGAAGTTCCCTAATTTTATGTTTTTAATTAATTCCATATATACATTCTTTCTTTATTCATTCCTCTCAAAATTCAATCCTTTATTATGAACTATATATAAATACTTCAATTTCACACAAAAATTCTTACACTATCACACCAAATTGAGCTAAAACGATTTTCTTGATTTCTAAGGTTTATATTTTTGTTGTTTATATCATTCATTTTTTTTTCCTTTTTTGGTTAAAAGTGTTATTTTTCAGAAATTAATGTTGTTTTTCCACCACTAGGAAGATGGAGCCAACAAACATCACTATGTTGAAACAATTGGATGTCCTTAACAGTGACTGTATCCTCAAGGTGCGTATTCTCAAACTTTGACGTCTGAAGGATAATTCAAAGCCCGGAGAAGATTGGTCCATCGAAATGACTGTTCAAGATGAAATGGTAGTTAGCCCAAACAATAATCAATACATGTATATAAATTCCTTAAAAAATTAGCCAAGAGATATTTATGTGTATAATTAGCCCAAACAATAATATAAGTCCGTGTATAATTTTTAGGGATTTATACCATCGAAATGACTGCATATTGCCCGGAGAAGTTGATTTTTTTTAATACAAGTATTCAAATTTCGTCAACATTTCAACCAAAAAAATCAAAATTTGGTCACCATTTAATTAAATGTATACAAGTATGTTTTGTGATATTAAATTATTGTTATGAATTTAATGATTTATATCGTTACTAAATCTAAATCTAACTCGAATTGCATTTTGGCATGCCTTGGAATATTGTAAGGTTAATTTATCCAACGATGTATATTGAAATGGGTTATTAGCATCATGAGTTGAAGCCATAACAAGTTCAAGTCAATATTAGAGTATATACAAGTTATGGCTCCATGAAACGTTAAACAAGTCATATAAGCCAATTGATGTTTCCAAGTGTTTAGCTATTAGCTATTAAAAAAATCAATTTGTTCCTTTTTATATTAATCATTGAAAACAATGAAATGCTACAAATTAAAGTATAAACTTTGTATAAAAGGAAGTATTTAGGGAGTTGTAAATATTAAATTTATGATACTTTTGTTAAATAAATAGTTAGATTGTATAGATTTTTGTTCGTGTTTATTTTAAATTATACTTCAATAAGTTCTTCCTATATCTTGTCAAAGTGAAAGGTACTGAAATTATCAACAAAAAAAAAACACGAGGCTCATAGTTGGATGTCAATCCTTACATGTTGAAGAGATAAAATAATTTGCGAATTAATTATTGGAGATAGGTGAAGGGAATGTTTGGGGTGGGGGTCCAAATGACGACAAATGAATGTACAAATTCCCGATGATCTTCTAATTAACAATTCATTATATTCATTATTATGATTTAATAGACTTTGTGTATCCTTCGATTTTTGACAAGTTCAATGAACTTACTTTAAAGAACGGGCGATATTGTTGGTTAAAACTATTTGTTTTTATAATTAGACGAATAATATAATATTCAAATATATAATCAAATTTCTTTACGTGACAAATATCCTATTTTCCACCCGTGTACTACACGGGTTAGTAACCTAGTTCTCGAATAAAGATAGTCATACACATACATAACCCATAACAAAATCGTTTTAGTACTCTTTTTAACATGATCCTATATCCAACTTTAATATCCGTTTCAAGTTTTCGACGTAAAGTTTAGGAAAAAAAATCATCTCTACTTTAGTTTTAGCTCAGCCTTTGAGTCTATAAAAGTTAACCTTGTTGAAGCAACATAAACTTCGTCATTCTGGCAGGTAAGATTTTGAAGCAGGAACAAGCGAGACTGCAAGAGTCCTCAAAGAGGACGAGTCAAACCTTAGTGGGCCCACGCTTAAATACCGGATCCTAATATACGACAATGTGATAAATTCATTGTCCATCGTCGGCAAATTTATTTCGTACAATCATGTATAGAAAATTTCTTTTTATAGATGTAGAAGATTATGAACCTTTCAATATTATTAAAAAGCTAAATTGGGGTATGATATGACTCAATTATAAGAGACAATTTCTCCTCGGGTCAGGCTAAACGTACCCCCCTCCCTTGCTATCCATACACCTCCCCTTGAACTTTCATTTCCCCTTAACATTTGTAATTGACATATTAGTCCCTCTTAGTTTATTTTATAATTCTCTTAAAATATCAAATAAAAAACTATTAACTTTTTATTTTTGTTTTGCAGTTTTTACATATTTTTGTTATTGATTTTATTTTTTAAGATCTTATCAAAAGTTTGTTTATATTTTTTACATGTATTAAAAAGTACTGTATGTCTTTTCTAGCTAGTTTTTTTTTTTATTTTTTTTTTTTTATAAAATGCATTCAAAACAATTTGATTTTATTTGTTAGGTTTGGATACATGAGATTAATATTACCTGAGAAAATAGTCAATTTTTTTTATCAAGTTGTATGTTATTTAACCTTTTTACTTATAAAATATAATATTATTTTTTTATAAAAAATGTAATATATCTCTTAATTTATAAAAAACGCTCTCCAAAAAGATTAAAACAAGTATAGAAAAAAATATTTTTTTTTAAAACAAGAAAAACAACGTTTTTCATATAAGAAAAAAATATTTTTCTAAGTAAGAAAAAATATGTTTTTATTAAGGTTCTTAAATATACATAAAAGGGTAAATAGAAAAAAAAATTGTTAAATAAAAATAGAAAAAAAATGCTTTTAGAAAAATAATAACGATAATAAAAGATAACAAAATGACAAAGAAACAACAAAAAGGTCTAAATTGTATTAATGTAAAACTTGAAGGAGGGGATATATTTAGTGAAAATGGTTGAGAGAAGGGTACGTTTAGCAGCATCCAATTCTCCTCTCAAGTTTGCATCAATCCACAATAATATCCACTCCAATGATTAAATTTAAATAGAAGGCCATCTTTCCCTTTCACCTCGAGTTTTGTAGATTTAGTTTCTAAAATGTTACAAAATAATAAAATATAAATATTAATAAAAAAAACACCTTCCTTTTAACATTTTTACAATGCTGATATATCAACAAACCCTACAAATTTATTGTCATCAGAATCAGGATTAGGATGAGTAACCAAGGGAGCAATATGATGAACCTTGAATGCCCAGCCGATCTATGGTTACTGATGATTGCAAATACAAACTACAAACGTTCGAATATTTTGGCGGATCACTGGCCTGTTTATGAAATTCATTTGTTGTTGTGGTTTCGTGTCTAATCTCTCTTAATAATGCTGCCACTTCTTTCATGGTAGGCCGGTCTTCGGGTCGATTACTAGTACACAAGAGGGCTATTCCTAGGGCTTGTAACATTTCTTGTATTTGACAGTCGGGATTGCCATGTAACTTTCGGTCTATTATTTGTATCGGGTCTTTCTTATTCTTGAGGTGATCTCGAACCCATTGGATAACATGTTGCTCTTCGGGAAACGACTCGTCAACTGGTTTTTTTCTTGTTATTATCTCTAACAAAACCACCCCGTAACTATAAATGTCACTTTTTT
Organism: Bidens hawaiensis; assembly: GCF_021521415.1. Taxonomy (NCBI): domain Eukaryota; kingdom Viridiplantae; phylum Streptophyta; class Magnoliopsida; order Asterales; family Asteraceae; genus Bidens; species Bidens hawaiensis. The sequence goes on along the minus strand of NW_027493002.1, from coordinate 421,465 downwards.
CTGTAATTATCCGCATGCTAGAATATTCTGCAAAACAAATAATTATTAACTCGTTTAAAAAGCATGTTGATCCGTAAACCCATTTAAAATTAAAACAAAATTATTAATTGTACTCAACAACCTGTTATTATAAACAAAATTATTAAAACAAAGGTTATTATAAAGTTATAGGCCGTTAAACATTTTTATGATTGCCCTTAACCTTAAAAAGTAAATATATGTTAATAAGTTGTACTTAACAACCTGTTTAACTCGTTTAAATAAATGGATTACACAAGTTGTTTTCAAATTACACAATTCTAAATATGCTCGTTTTAGGTTGATGTTTAATCTAAAGACATTTTACCTGGAGCCATGTAACCATATGTACCCGCAAATTGAGGTTTCACCAAAAATGAGGTATCGTCATCATTCACCAATCTTGCAAGCCCAAAATCCGCCAAACAAGCATCATACCGATCACCCAATAATATGTTCTCCGCCTTCACATCATGGTGGATGATGGGCGGCACACAGTCGTGGTGTAAATACGCTAACCCTTCCGCCACCCCCAAACCGATCTTAAACCTTGTTTCCCACTCCACCACCTCTACACTACCTTCATGCAACAATGCACCTAGTGTACCATTAGGTAAAAAATCATAAAACAATAACTTGTTCTTCCAGTTTGCCGCCCAACCCAACAACCGAACAATATTCCGGTGGCGGACACGCGCAAGTGTGGCTATTTCCGACGAGAAAGCAGCCGCACAATAATTCTCCGATGATTGGAATCTTTTCACGGCGATTGGAATATTCGTATTCATATTCACATTCACCCGGTACACAACACCAGACCGGCCCCGGCCCACCACATTGTCAGGTGTCAGGAATCTAGCCACGTCAGCAATTGACAATTCAAGCTTCTGGTATAAAGTGATCTCCCATGGTGGGCCCAGTTCCACGTCAGCATCATTTAAACCACCACGTTCTTGACTACGTGTTTTTCCGGCGAGTATAATGTACAACGCGGATAGAATAAGAATACATGCAACGGTTATCAGCACCCCCATTGCCACCCTGGCACTCTTCCCGCCTTTTTTGGCGGCACACGTGTCACCCGCCAAACATAACTTAGGGTTGTTAGATAACACGCTTGGTGGTAAGTTGGAGAAGAAAGGCGTGTCCGGCACGTGACCTGTGAAATCGTTGTGCGAGATATTAAGGCATACGAGATTTTCAAGGTCGACGAGATTTTGAAGATCTCCGGTAAGTTGATTGTAAGAGATATCCAGAACCGCGAGTTTATCTAATGCTGTAAACTCCGGCGGTATACCGCCGGAGAGTTTGTTACAGCTGAGGTTCAGAGCAATCTCCAATGCCGGAAGCTTGCCTAAACTCGCCGGAATTTCGCCGGAGAATCCGTTACTGCTCAGATCAAGTAACTGCAGGCTGACGCACGAACCGATTTCAACCGGAATTTGACCGGTGAATCGGTTATTACGTAATACAAGCTTATTCAATGAAATCAGTGATCCGATATTATTACTCAATGAGCCTCCGATTAGATTATCGGAAACGTCAACAAGCTGGAGAGATACAATACCTTTTAAACTCTCCGGTAGGATTCCGGTGATCGAATTAGAATGCAAATCTAAAAACGTCAAATTCCGGCAGCCAGATATCTCCGGCGGAATGTCTCCGGTCAGCCTGTTGGATCCGAGATCAAGGAAGTTTAAATTCGTCAACCTACCAATTTGAACCGGAATGGATCCGATAAGCTTATTATTATTGGCGCGAAACCGGATCAATGAGGAGCAGTTACCGATCTCATCAGGTATTTGAGCTAACAAGTTGTTACCTAATAATAATAACTTATTCAGGCTTTGTAAATTAAACAGACTTTTTGGAATCGGTCCGGTTAATATATTCTGTGACAAATCAATAGCTTCAAGTTTTCGACAATTCGTAATGGAATTAGGTATTACACCTTCAATACGATTCTGCCATAAGAATAATAAAGTTAGGTTTTCTAACATCCCGATTTCAGAAGGAATAGTACCGGTAATCCGATTATTATCAAGCTCTATATGTGTGAGACTTCTGCAGTTCACAATTTGACTCGGTATCGAACCGGATATCCGGTTCATGCTCAGTTGAATCTCCTGTAACGAGCTGAGATTCTGAAACGTTACCTGAAGAGGTAGGTCCCAGCAGAGCCCAGTTGGACCCGCAAGACTCACCTTAAACAGGGACGTCTGCGCAGAGACCAACTGGATCCGCAGGACCAACCATGCTCAGAGACGTTAGGGAAGGACTCCGCCTGTCCCCGGTGGAAATGCCTCCCAATGGTGAAGGACTCCGCCTGTCCCCGCAGCCTCGGATACAAGCCATTAGGGAAGGCCACCCGCGCAGCATGGCTACACGCACAAGGCACTTAGCTCTCGATCAGTGTCACCTGAAGGAATGAGCCAAGCCGGGAGCAATCCCGCACAGAGGCGGGAGGGGGAATACTCCCGCCCAAATAAGCCAGTCCGTATACTGAAGGATCTTTTACTGTACCTGACGAGGTATGGGCGAAAGATCTGATCAGAGATACGACAGCTCACTGATACAGTATGGCGAGCAGCATGCTCCTGTACTGTATCACTATTAGCCGCTGCCTACTCACCAACTACTGCCATACCACGTGCGTAGCCGTCAGTTGGTGGAACAGGAATAGTATACAGTTGGCCTGGTCACTATCAGCCGCTACCTACCCACCAACTACCAGCAGGGCACGTGCGTAGGCTACTGTTGGTAGAACAGGAACACTGTTGCAGCCGGCCATACCTCTTTGGAAACCTACCTTCGGCTATAAATACCACAAATGGTATGACCATCTCATCTTATCATATCTTATCATAATATACCTGATATCTGCTCTAGCAATCTCTTAATATACTTTTATATTTAAAGAGCAATCTAGTCTGATTCTCACGCCGGAGGGTGGTCACAAGGAGGAACCCCCCCTTCTCAGTGACGAGCTCACGGTGTCTGTTTTGCAGGTTATCAGAAGAACCATCTTCCAAGGGTCTAACCCCTCGTGGGAAACATCTATCTAACCCCCAGGTTACCAGTAACCTGCCCGGGGTCCGGTTAGTGTTTCTTCATTGGCGCCATCCGTGCATAAAGCTAGAACTTTATTTTTCTCCAGTTTTTTTTTCAAACTTCTACAAAGATGGTTAGAGAAATACCGGTAACCACAACCCCAGCTACTAGGGGGAATACCGGCAACACAGTTTTTACGAACACTACCCCGGCTACCGAAGCCGGGGCAAGTGAAGTAAATTTTACGAACACTACCCCACTTACCAAAGCTGGGGCAAGTGCAGTAAATGATGGACTACTGGGATCCACCGATACCCAGTTTGAGAAACGAAGACTCCCCCGCCAGACTCTCGATGAAGTTAAGGCATGGGCGGAGGCACGACAAAAGGAATTCCAGGCTGAGTTGGACGAACGCTTGCGTTCCGTGCAACAGGCCGACGAATTCGAATACTGGGAGGATGACTCGGAGGAATCCGACTCCGACGCGAACCCTCGTCACAAGGCAAAAGGGAAGCGTAAAGAAACGGAAACCCAACCGAAAAGGCATTTTGGAAAAACCTTCAAACCAAAAAGCATAGATGGAAGTCCACGAGACTTCTCTAAAACGTTCAGACCAAACGTTACAAATGCAGGAACGTCCAAATTTGCAAGGGACATTGCTGAAGCAATTGCCCCGAGGAGTGCTAAACAAATGCCTAACATAGGCACATATGACGGTCTATCTGATCCAGACGATCATTTGAACAGGTTCATAGCGGGGGCAACCGTTAGCAATTGGACGGAACCCACGTGGTGTTACATGTTCCAAATGACGCTGGTGGGGGCTGCTAGGGCTTGGTTTGATCGTTTACCGGTTAACCACATTTACGACTGGGCAGACTTCCAGCAGAAGTTTAGCCAACACTTCAGCCAGCAGCGAAAGTATACCGAGGAGCAATGGACAATCCTCAAATGCACACGGGAAGAAGATGAATCTCTGCCAAACTTCATCACTCGCTTCAACTCAAAGAAGTTAAGTTTGGGCAATATCAGTGAGGATCTGGTTCGCGCAGCCTTCATCCAGGGCGCGCAGGACCCAGAGCTTATCCGAACCCTAACGGGTAAAGATGGAATGCCATCCACATGGGATGGCATCATGACAGCAGCCAAACGCTATGCGGAAACGGAGAAGCAACTGGGTAGAGACCTTCCGCAGAACACAAACCTTTACACCCAGAGGACGAGAGAGGACAACGTCCTCACCGCCCGATTGAACAAAAAACGGAAGCAAGGCATTTGGCAGTCAAGGGTAAACTTTGACACCTCATCCGGCTTACAGCACCGATTGGGTGAAAGGGATAATGTAAAGCCGCACCGGAACTCCAGATGGACGCCACTTACCAAAAGCGTCACTGACATATTTGCTACTGAGGAGCTACCATGGCCAAAGCCTCCAGTAATCCGGCATCGTCACGATGCCGATCGGAGCAAGTACTGTGACTATCACAGAACAAAAGGCCACAACACTGAAGAATGCATAGACGTAAAAGACATGGTCGAAACATTCGTCAGAGATGGGACGCTCGCGCACCTCGTGGCGAAATAAAAGCTGGGCAGGCGAGTGCGTATAGAACCCCAGCTGGGGAAAACACGAACCAATTCCAGCTTCAAAATCGAGACTACATGCTGCGTAAAGAACGAGATCCCGAACCAGGTGCGTATCGGCTCGATGGCACTCCCATCCCAACATGGAAGGGAGTTCAATTACACAGTTTGCATGTAATCAATTCCAATTTGTAAAGAGAAGGCCAAGAGCCACTTCTAATGGAAATGATTCTCTTTAAGAATATCGAAGCTGATGATTTTACATTTATACTTTTCTGGACACTAATATGCCGGTTTTCACCGCATAATTACGTGAAGTCATTGCATGGGAAGGCGGTCCTACCCGCACGAACCCAATAACATGACAAACCTTCACGCAGGTCAGTTGAAAGAGTTCATCCCATTAAATGAAAGTGCTGGTCTATCCGCATGAATCATGAAAGGAAAATGAACACTAACCTATCGACAACCGCGCGTCGAACGGTTCAAAACAAAATTCTTAAAAAGGATAAAGAAAACCTACACGCAGGTCAGGTAAGGGTAAAGTTTTGCCATCCTACTAAGTGCAAGTGACGGTTCTACCCGCACAATCACGAAAGAGGAAGCAAAACTTCACACCTATTATCAACCACGTTCAAAGGTTAACTTATCCTCAAAAGGTAAGAAAAACCTACACGCAGGTCAGGTAAGGGTAAAGTTTTGCCATCCTACTAAGTGCAAGTGACGGTTCTACCCGCACAATCACGAAAGAGGAAGCAAAACTTCACACCTATTATCAACCACGTTCAAAGGTTAACTTATCCTCAAAAGGTAAGAAAAACCTACACGCAGGTCAGGTAAGGGTAAAGTTTTGCCATCCTACTAAGTGCAAGTGACGGTTCTACCCGCACAATCACGAAAGAGGAAGCAAAACTTCACACCTATTATCAACCACGTTCAAAGGTTAACTTATCCTCAAAAGGTAAGAAAAACCTACACGCAGGTCAGGTAAGGGTAAAGTTTTGCCATCCTACTGTGCAAGTGACGGTTCTACCCGCACCATCACGAAAGAGGAAACAAAACTTCACACCTATTATCAACCACGTTCAAAGGTTAACTTATCCTCAAAAAGTAAGAAAAACCTACACGCAGGTTAGATAAAAGTTAAAGTTTAGCCATCTCACCAAGTGCAAGTGACGGTTCTACCCGCACAATCACGAAGGAAGAAGCGAAACTTTAACCCACTATCAACCACGTTCAAAGGTTCTTATTCTAAACACTTGGGAAATTGCTAATTTAAACTAAGTATGCAAGTCATAAGTTTATAAAGCAAGGAACCCAAAGAAGGAAATAACAATCTTATACGCAAAAAGATTAATATTTCAATGATATATTACAACAGTGGCCGGGTAACTACCCGCCTAAAAGAAATCTATACAAAGCTAAGTCTATCCTAGCGGTGGGAAGAGATCTTCAGGATCAGGCTTCAGGGCCACCTCCGCTTGGACCAGCACCGTCTGAGCGTGACTGCCCAAGGAAAGCCTTAAGGATGTTTAGCCCATCATCAGCAGCAGCAGCTTCGTTCACCTTCTCCACCACCGGATGCGGGAAGGCAGCGTACTGGTTCACAGCTTGGTCATAAGCAGCTTCAGTATTAACATTGAATAAAGGGAAGTTGGAGGGCGGAAAGCCTCTCTCAGCAAACCCTAGACCAAGCAGGAAGCCAGTCTTCTGCCCATCCTCATGAGAAGCGTTGAGGGCTGCGCTCATTGCATCGTCGTAAGAGGTCTCTGAAAGGACCCGACGCACAACCTACAAAAGAAAATTACAAGTTAGAGCATTTTCTAATTACGAGCGGAAAGCGTAAAGAAAAAGATAAAGATACCTCAGGCAACGCTTCTCGAAGCAGCCATTGGAGGGTAGCTTGACTTTCTTTGTAAGCACGTTCGGCTACGCTTTTATCAAGGTTGGCAAGTTGAACTTCCTTGGCGGCAGCTTCTTCGACGCTTTTGAGTTTCCTTTCAGTACGGTCAAGCACCCCCCTCTGGTCAAGGATCTCCTGCAGCTTCTTGGCATCTTCCATTGCCAAGGCGTCATGAGCATGCTGAAGAGCCTTTAATTTGCATTTAAGCTGCTCATTCTCTTCGCGAAGTGGCTCAGCAACAGCTTCAGCCTTGGCAGCCCTCTCAGTTGAGTTTCGCGCAGTCTCCTTGGCCAGCCGAAGCTGTTCATTCACAGCTTGGGCAGCCTTGGAGCGGGCCTCGAGTCGCGCCTGGACTTCAACCTCGAGAGCCTTGAATGCCTTCTCCTTCTCGGCTGCGGCAGCGGCCAACTGCCGGTTCTCCTCCCGAAGAGCCCGCGCTTCAGATATATCTTTGGCGCGAGCTGCTTTTAACTTGTCATTTTCACGACAAAGCAGCTCGACGCGGGGCTGCGTTCGGGCCTGGAGAACCCGAAGCTCATTGGTTAGCCTACCCTCTTGGTAGCTAGCCATGGCTTCCCCCAACGCACCATGAGGAGCAGCGTGGCGAGCCCAGTCCACGCACTCCACAGGGGTACGAAGGGTTGTTCCTCGGCGTATGTTCCATCTTGGAACATACACTTCATTGGAATCCGACACTGCAAAAGAAACAAAAGCAGTTAGGAAAAGATGATAAAAATATATAAGGGAAAAAAAAGACCCTACGTACCTGTAGGGTCAATAACATGCCGATAGCCGCCAAACCCATCACCTGAACCTAAAGGAAATCCATCCAACAGGTCAGGCAGACGGGAAGGTGGCATAGATCGGCGGGAATCCTGGCGCGTACCTGATGGTCCGGCCGTCTTTGCCGGTGGCACAGGTATAGTGGCAGCCGCTGCGGTAGCCATTGTTGGCGCCACCTCCTCAGCAACAGTAACCGCCGGCTCCGTGAAAGATGCTGTAAAAATTGCACTCACGACCGGCGGAGACATCTTCTCAGCTGGAACAGCCTCAGGAAGGCTGGAACCAGCGGAAGCAGGCGTAGACGCCTGGGTCGACGCCTCGGGAAGGCTGACCGAGCCTACCGTCATTGGCGGGGGAATACTTGCTCCAACTCCACCCTGGAATGCGTCAACATCCACACCTGCACAAGCAAAAGTGTTAGAAAAATTTATTTGAAACAACAAATCTAGACAAGAATTATGGGGGTACTCACGGGGTTTCTTGAGCTTGAACGCACGGACGAGCGGGGGCGAACCCGATGGTGCCGGCCTCTTGGCACCGGCAACCGTCGTCGTCGCTGCCTCCCCGGAGGTAACAGCTACAGCCTCCGGAACGGTGGTCTCCTCACCACCGGGCTTCCCCGCCACCTCTGCATTATCTGACTCCGAGTCAGATAGGACTACCGGGTCGGCCGTAGAGGCCACCTTCTCCTTGCCCTTCGCGACGGCAGCCTTTCTCTTCCGCACCAGTGGAGGACCTTCTGCGGATTCCTCAGAAGAAGAAATGTCATGAACTCCAGCAGCAGGCACAGCTTTGAGAGGTTCAGGGTAGAAGATAGGCTTACCTGGCCGACGGTGGCTCAGGATCTCTTGGCCTGGCGGGTAAACCTCCACGAACCGACCCGCAGTCTGCTCGAGGATGGGCAACTCGTTCTCGTCCAGAGCACGAGTACCCATCCGCGCAGGACCATCTTCCTCCCGCGGATTCAGGAGCGACTGAAGATCGTTACCCTCTGAAATCAACAAGAAAGTTAGAAAAAATCGTAGTCAGCAAAAAAGAAACAAGACATACCATAAGGGGTAGAGTTCGAACCATATTCAAGGACGATCGGAACCTTATCCGCATTCGCCGCCTTCCACACCCGGCTCATCCCCAGCATCACCATCGCCGACTCCGGAAAACGGAAAACCGGGGACTGGACCCGGGATATCTTCGAAAACCATTCCGCCTCCTCGTAGTTAAGGGCGGGAAGGTTCGGAAGCGCCTGGCCATTCTTAAACTTCATGGCGATGGGGACGGCGCGAGCGGATATGAAGAAGAACTCTCTTCTCCATGAGCGAAGACTCCGCTCGGTGGTACAAATCTTTAAACCCTTTATACGGGTTGTAAGAGTGTACCACCCCTGGATGCACCTCCAAGTGTAGAAGGTCATCAGACGGTCAACAAAGGGCTCAAGGCCCAGTATCCGGCACACCCACTCAAAGTGCCGGACCTTGGCAATGGCCATGGGGTGCACCTCTGTCAGGTGCACACCGTGCCTCTCCAGGACACGGTACACAAACTTTGTCAACGGAAACCTAAGGTTTCCGTAGACAAAGAATGCAGCATAAACCCCGATCTTGCCACTAGGGGCATCGTACACAGTATGGTGGGGTTCAGGAAACTCAGGCTCGAGAGACTCGAGCATGAACTTCCTGACGATATACTGGTACAGATCGACAGGAAGAGAACACTGGCATTCGCCAGCAGTCTTCTGATCATCAGTATCATGAGAAGACATGGTGGAAAAAAGAAAAAGATTTCAGAGTAAGGCTTTACTGAACAGAAAAATTTGCCGGAAATTACTTGAGAAGAAGAAGAAAGGTGAAAGTGTGAATTACAGATAACTCTCTTCCCCTTTATATAGTAATCGCAATTAATGCGGTGAATTTAATGCGGAGGAGAGAGAAATCAAAGGTGCAATGAAACTATGACACGTGGCAAAAAGCAGGCTGGCAACAGCTGTTGAAAGGACGTGTGCCAGTAATTTCGCGGCCACGCGCCAGAAAAATCACGCCCACGCGCCTGAAAAAGCGACTGGAATGACCATGTTCTGTCACGTCACCATAACTTCCTGCACGTCCTGACACAGTCAGAAGAAACTGTCGCGCGACGTTTCAGAGGTTTGGACTGTTCTTATCTTTTCACCAACTCTTCGAATTTCAAAATTCAAAATTCAAAATGATTAAAAAGTAAGCGGGAAAATACCCCTTACCTTGGCAAACAAGTAACCGTAAGACGGATGCGGGTACAGTGTAAGGCAAAACCTTTCACATACCGAGCACCCGCAGGGAATTGAAGCCAAGTACCTTGGCAAACAAGTAACCATAAGCCGGGTGCGGGTACAGTGTTAAGGCGAAACCCTTCACATACCTAGCGCCCGCAGGGAATTAAAGCCAAAAAAAAAAAAAAAAAAAAAAAAAAAAAAAAAAAAAAAAAAAAAAAAAAAAATCTTGGCGAACAAGTAACCGTAAGACGGCTGCGGGTACAGTGTTAAGGCAAAACCCTTCACATACCTAGCACCCGCAGGGAATTGAAGCCAAGTATTCCTCGGCAACCAAGTAACTATAAGACGGGTGCGGATACAGTGTAAAAGCAAAACCCTTCACATACCTAGCACCCGCAGGGAATTGACGCCAGGAATACCTTGGAAGTAAAGTAACCGTAAGACGAGCGCAGGTACAGTGTCAAGGCAAAACCCTTCACATACCTAGCGCTCCGCTGGGAATTGAAACCAAGAAGGATCTTCTGGGCAATGCTTGCGGAAACGGAAATAACATCCCCGCATAGCGGGAACGACGAGAACTACGTTGATTGGAAGTTCCAAGATGGAATTGATGGTTTTAACATAATTGATCACTATGTTCAAAACTACCAAAACCTCATGGAAAATACATACAACTGGGACTCAATGCTCCTGACTTGCGAGGAGGTTACAGACCTACCCGCATCATACCCAAAGACCAAGCAGGAAACTCGGGCATTTCTGCAAGTGACAAGGACTTCCGCGGAAAGAATCCCCATGGAAAACCTTACAAAACCCTTTTCAAAACCCTTTGCTCAAGTCCAAAAGTTCACCTCACTTTATTAAACACTCATGAGAAGAACATTGGACTGGGGGGACTTGAAGAGGTAGGTCCCAGCAGAGCCCAGTTGGACCCGCAAGACTCACCTTAAACAGGGACGTCTGCGCAGAGACCAACTGGATCCGCAGGACCAACCATGCTCAGAGACGTGACGTCCTTACGCGCAGTACGCAAGCTGGTCCCGCAGGAAATGCCTCCCAATGGTGAAGGACTCCGCCTGTCCCCGCAGCCTCGGATACAAGCCATTAGGGAAGGCCACCCGCGCAGCATGGCTACACGCACAAGGCACTTAGCTCTCGATCAGTGTCACCTGAAGGAATGAGCCAAGCCGGGAGCAATCCCGCACAGAGGCGGGAGGGGGAATACTCCCGCCCAAATAAGCCAGTCCGTATACTGAAGGATCTTTTACTGTACCTGACGAGGTATGGGCGAAAGATCTGATCAGAGATACGACAGCTCACTGATACAGTATGGCGAGCAGCATGCTCCTGTACTGTATCACTATTAGCCGCTGCCTACTCACCAACTACTGCCATACCACGTGCGTAGCCGTCAGTTGGTGGAACAGGAATAGTATACAGTTGGCCTGGTCACTATCAGCCGCTACCTACCCACCAACTACCAGCAGGGCACGTGCGTAGGCTACTGTTGGTAGAACAGGAACACTGTTGCAGCCGGCCATACCTCTTTGGAAACCTACCTTCGGCTATAAATACCACAAATGGTATGACCATCTCATCTTATCATATCTTATCATAATATACCTGATATCTGCTCTAGCAATCTCTTAATATACTTTTATATTTAAAGAGCAATCTAGTCTGATTCTCACGCCGGAGGGTGGTCACAAGGAGGAACCCCCCCTTCTCAGTGACGAGCTCACGGTGTCTGTTTTGCAGGTTATCAGAAGAACCATCTTCCAAGGGTCTAACCCCTCGTGGGAAACATCTATCTAACCCCCAGGTTACCAGTAACCTGCCCGGGGTCCGGTTAGTGTTTCTTCATTACCGGAATGACTCCAGTTAACGAGTTCATTGACATGTCGATTACAACCAGCCGCATGCAGTTTCCGATCTCTGGTGGAATAATTCCGATTAAATTGTTCTGCCATAGTAATAGATTCTCTAGGTTTTTTAAATTACCCAATGTGATCGGTACCGAACCGGTTATTGAGTTTTCGTATAAGTAAACGCTTCGGAGGTCGGTACAGTTGCCGATTTGGTCCGGTATTTGGCCGGAGAGTAAGGTGGTGTAAATAGCTAGGGTTTGAAGGTTTTTGAGATAACCAATTGTTGTAGGAAGAATGCCTGAAATGCTGGTTTCTGCAAAGCCTAACACTAATAAGTTAGTGCAGTTGCCAATCTGTTTTGGTAATGGGCCTTCAATGTTCTTGTTTCCGCCTGCTCGTATCACTTGAAGGTTTTTTAATCCTCCTATGGTACTCGGAATGGTTCCGCTTAACTGATTATCGTAACACGTCAACACGACCAGGCTCGAAAGGTTTCCGATGTTATCGGGAACCGAACCTCGGAGCCTGTTCGTGTCGACGTAAAGCTCAACGAGCTTTGCGAGTTGAGAAATCTCTTTTGGGATTTGACCGGTTAGGCTGTTGTTACTTAAATCCAAGTGATTAAGGTTGTGCAACGACCCGATTGTTTTTGGGATTGAGCCGGTAAGATTCGTGCTGGATAGGACGAGTTTTTTTAGAGTTGATAGTGAGGTGAAATCAGAGGGGATTGTTCCATGTAAGTCAATGTGAATTAAGCTTAATTCAATGACATTGTTGTTTACATTACAAGTGACACCAAACCAGCCACAAGGGGTTTCATTGGTTGAATCCCAGTTGGTTAAAACATCTAAGTTTGGTCCTTTTAAGGTTTTTTGCCATGAAATTAGAGATTCGCCTTGTGGGTTGAGGGAGAAACAAGATGGGATTAAAACAAAGAATATAGAAAGTGAAATTAGTGGTTGAAATAGAGGCATTACAAATATGATAAATCAGTTGCAAACTCTGATAAGAAGCAGGGGAATGAAGGGGGTGAGTCTAGGGAGGAACAATGTCATTTGTCACATAGAGTTTGTTGGTTTTATAAAATGAAAATAATAATAATAATAATAATAACAGTAAAGTATTAGTAATGTGACACATTAAAAAGACTAGGTACAACATATAATTGCTAATCTTATCCTACTCTTACAAATTTGGTGGGTCCACCCTCATAAATATTATATTATCTTTTTCACATTCGATACGTTCAGTAGAGAGTGGTATGCTTAGATGCTAACCGGGTACAATTAGCACAACGGTGAACGGTATGTAAATGGTGACCCGGAATCTGTGGATCTTAGGACAGGTAGACCATGATGTTTGAGATGAATGAGGTAAGGCATAAATCCATCCTTATGGGTATAATACAAGGATACCGGATACGAACAGACCGACAAGTACATCTGAACTCATAAACTATAAAAGTATACGAACAGCGTTATCATATCATTTATCAACGCAGTGAGGGATTGTACAGTACAAGTTCCAGGGTCCACACTAGTTTAACTTGTTTTGGAAAACAAAAGGACAGATCTGAGTCGAGTAGAAAATGAAACTGCAAATGAGTTGTGTACCGCATGACTTTTACCACCATCGCATGTGACACACTTTCAGTTACAAACTATGAAATAAATATAGATAATCATGTTACCACTTATATTTATTGTTTTTTATCTTACTACATTTATTTGAATTAGCTGAAGATTCGATTTTTTGTTTCTTCCCGAATACTTATAATAATATTGTTAAGAATAGTTCATTATTGAAATATAGGAAATGCAAATGAGGGAGATCACGTGATTTGGATTCTGGTACACTTCATAGTTCATAATCCAATCCATATTATGGAGTACGGGTGCTATTTATTTTACTTAAATTAGTGTACAAGTATGTCCATTTTCAGGAATCTATGCACGAGAGTGTTGTATAACTCGTTAAACACCAGTCGGACAGTGTGGTAGGAACTAGTGATTCATCGGATTGGAATTCATGTGTAATTTGTTTCAAATACGCACACACAAACACGAAATTTTATATATAAAATTTTCATTTTTGACCAATTATGACCAAATAACAATTAATAAGCGACTAGTCAGGACTAACGATGATGCCTAGACATAATTTTACAGCCACACACAAACTCGATTAGAGAGTACGGTGCTGTTTGTTTTTGCAGACATAAACTGTCTGTAAGCTGATTTCATCTGTTTTTATGTCTGCAGCTGAAGATGTGGTCTGAAGCTCTGTAAGCTGAAAAAATAAGACTGTTTGTTTTTATAAGTTAACACTGTCTGCATAAACTGAAAATACAAACACATTAATTAATAAATTATTTATTAATTCATTAATATCACCAAGAAAGGGAAGTACAAGGAGTTCCAGAAGACGATGTAGAAGAAACTCCATTGTTACTATTCGAATCACCACCGCCACAAACGTCTTCGTCGTCGCCAGAAGACGTCTCCTCCGTCTCCAACCGTGACGGCGACGTGTCCGGCGTCTCAAACGGCGTATTTCCGGCGACCCTACTCTTTCTCCCGTTTTCCTCACCGTTGTACACCGGATTCGAAATGGATGGGTGGCATGGGCGATTAATCCCATCGGGACCGGAATGGCGGGGGCTCAATCGTTTATCGCGTTCAAGGGTTCCAACGGATCGATGACGGTGAAGACGTATAATATTAGCTCCTACTCGTCAATTGTTGAAGGGAAGATTGCGTTTGAAGTGCCGGAGGCTAGTGCTGAGTTTTCCGGTGGGGTGATGAGGATTTTTGCGACGATGAAGTTGCCGGAGGCGATGACGGAGGTGAATCATATCTGGCCGGAGTTTATGGGATGCTTATTGTTGTTTTTGGATGGTTGGAGAGGAGGCAGCAGGAGAGCAGGTAGGGTGAAGATGTGTGAAGCAATAATTTTTAGCTTCTTTTTTAAGATAAAAGAAGCTGATTTCAGATCTTATCTTGAAAAAAAAACAAACAGTTTTCATGGGTGATGTCTGCGTGCCTGCAGACATCACCCCTCCTGCAGATGTTTTAATCAAAAACAAACACAACCTACGTGTCAAGTGAGGCGTGGGGTATATATAATACTAGTTTTTATCCCCCGTATTACGGGGGTTGTTTTATATTGTTTATTCTAATATTTATTTATTTTTTGAATTTATATTTTTTTTATCGTATGAAAGTTAATAATATACTTATGCTATGATAATAAATTGTTTCACAAATAAATGAGATATTATAACCCGGTTTAAAAGCTATATGGTTTTGATGAGACCCAATACCCATTTATTTTTTTACTACATAATTGGTTTTTTAATTATAAATAATATTTATGAAAATTAATAATATACTTATGGTTTGATGAAACCCAAGACCCGTTTATTTTTTTTTACTATCAAATTTTGGTTTTTTAATTTAAATAATATATATATATATATATATATATATATCTTTTTTAAAATAAATAAGATATTAATTTTTATTATATCCTATTTTATAGGATTTTTACATCAACAAATCGGTGAGAATAATTTTTAATTTAATGAGATGTTATAACCCGTTTAAGGAATATCTGGGTTTGGTAAGACCCATACCCATGAATTCGGGTCAAATGCATGAGAAGCCTCTATTTAAAAATCAAGCAAATCTAGTGACTCCAAAAAAAGGGAGAGCGACCACATCGCGACACGTAGGATTTTTATGTTTTCGTTTATATATATTATTGATAGTGATTTGTGTGTTGGCCTATCCATTGGAGAATTCCTTTTAAGTCTTTATTTTAATGTAAAGAATTTATAATATTTGGACTTTGTGAAAAGATATCAAATATCATAGTCTGAAAGGTGTGTGTGGGACTGTGGGGTGATTAATATCATAGAAACTCAATGTGCCTTATACTTTTGCAAATAATCTTCCAACATAGATTTCATAATAGAGAGAGACATTTAACTTGTTGATATGGACATTGATGCTACTTGATATGAGCCTTTGCTCTCGCTTTGGTCAGGATTTCTTGCTTGATATTGGGGATGCTAACTTCTTGCATTTGACGAAACAAAGCACACCAAAACGTATTTATGTGCTTAAGTTTAGCCTAAACAGGTTCATTTTTGTTTTGGGTCAAACTCATGAACACCAGGTCGACCTGGTAGTTTGGAGATTGACCCGCTTAAATATTGTACTTATGGATGGTGGATGCATTGAATGGCATGTTCATACCTTTCACACATTGGTGTACATGCTAGCTACTTATGTAGCCCTATTAATCATTATTTGATTTTTATATTGTTACACGGCTCATGGCACTCCATTTGATACAAAGTGTAATTGACATGTTGTAAAATAGTAACATGATTTTATTTTAGGGAAATTACTAAATTATCTAACCACCATTTCACAATGTCATTGATAGATTTAGCTTTATTGAGGAGTACCCAAAGACGATTAAGGTGGTGAGGTGGGGTTAAGAGTTGTCATCAATGGTACGGCTATCTTGACTATTATTATACACCATTAACAACAACAATAATAAAAAAAAGAATTATAAGCAAACGAATCGTTATCTAAAAGAATGAGTCATAAATTACTTGATTGGAAAATTAAGCATAATATAATTGCAATTATGACTAGTTTGGTTATTGAGTAGTGACAAAATACACCAATTATTAGTGTTAACATTATATAACTTAATGTTAATCAAACTACAATAATCATTTACTATAATATGTGCAAACACTATGATGGTTTGATAGAATGTGCATGGAAATCTTGGGTTGTTCTGTTTATATATTTTTGTGCAAGCTTTTCAAAGTTTTTATCATCACTTTACAATAATGATTAAGAAAATCTATGGAATCATCAATGATTGATGCCTGGTTTTCTACTATTAAGTTATCATAGGCCAGGTTGATATTTTTTTTGATCAGATGTTTAAAGAACTCTTTTAATTTGACGATTATAAATTTATTATTAATGTTTTAATTGTATATTATATTACTATTAGTCTATTATATTAATACAACTAATTAAAATAAATAATTGACTTTAGTTATAAAAATAAAAAAGTGTCAATATTTGGTAAGATTACTTGACAAGTGGTGGCTAATTGTCCATGTGCATTTGCGTTTTTTTAATACAAATCAAGCTAAGTTGTACGCTCAAAATCCAACTTTACTAATTTTATCTTTGTGAACATCTTAAATTACATCCGTCAAACACAAGTTGCATCTAACATTTTGCATGATCTTATTGTTTCGCAAAGTATTAATTATGGCTCGTGACTTTTCCACAAAAAGGTTTTCACGGTTAACAATATATTGTATATTAACATTCATATCAATGTATAATATCAATATCTAAGAGACGTGTCTTCCACATCCATGTATTGTGATATCAATGTCGAATATACACCTAATATAACTCATATGTATTAATGTTTTACGAGGTTTTAAGTCAAATTTTTCAAGTTACAGGTCGTCTATTGAGGAACATGAACTGTCATGAAGGACAAACTATAATGTTGGGGAATTGGAAAGAGTCTGGATAATTTTAATAAATGTGGGCTTCAGGGTCGGCTCCGAGAAGGCGAAAATTTTTTTGGCCCAGAGGCGAAATTTTTTTTAGCCCTTAAGTAAAAAAAATATTTTGTTAGATTTAAACAATTTAATTTTAAATGGGCTTATTTGATTAAGATTTGAGTTGTGTAAAAAACTTTTGTATAAATATAATCTTAAAATTGTCTTAAATAAGACTACAACTCACAACCTTTTGGTTAGATGTCATAGCCCTTTACCACTAGACCAAGCTAGTAGTTATGTAATTGTGTTGAAACATTGATTATACATATTTTTGTTTATAAAAATCCATATAATTTTTTTTGAAAATAAAAATTCGGGCCTAACGGGGTGTCGGGCCTGTGGCCATCGACTACCCTGTCATGCCTCAAAGACGGCCCTGGTGGGCTTGTAATGCCTACCGTGTTTGTAAGGTTTTATTATGGGTATTTATAAACTAGAGGGTGCTAAGTGAATCTATGAACTATAAAATGAGCCATTGTGTTGATTATAGTGACAAACTTTGATATTTTGATTTATAAGTTTTTTTACAATCAACCTTAATACTTTCTAAGAAATTAAGAAAATAGTTCATGTCACGTCTAGTTGTCTAATATATAAATACTAATACACTTATGTTTATACCACTTTATGGGCATGTTTGGCAAGGAGCTTTTAAAGGTATGTTTGGCAAAACTAGCTGTTGGCTGTTAGCTGTAAGCTGGAAGCTGAAGGCTGGAAGCTGGTAGCTGAAGGCTGAAAGCTGGTAGCTGCTAACTGTAGCTTTTTAAATTTGTTTAGGTGTTTGGCAGATTAGTAGAAGCTTTTAATAAAACTAGCTGGGTGCCCGTGTGGTGCGGTGGAATGGGCGCACAACCTAACATCAACCGCATAATTAGTGTCGGTACATGATTCACTTGATGACAGTGCATGCATAACCTGAATGTAGACGTGTAATTCATGGAAAGGCTGTAAGCGTGTAGCTGATGGCGAAAATCAAGAAACAAGCTGAAATATACAGTAATTTCAAATAAATAATTTTTTAAACCAGCCTATTTTGATATGAACCCCTCTTTGAACATGCACTGTTTTAATCTGAAACATGTTCTGACTTGACCCTTTTCGACTAAAAAACGTACCGACACGAACCGAACTAATTTAACCCTTTTTGTATCGACTCGTTCTGACCCTAATTTTGTCTTACACATGACTCAAGTTCATCTGACTTGACTCCTAATTTGGTCTTACACATGACTCGTGCTCACCTGACTCAACTTGTTACCGATCATAACCGATAATCACGTAGTATGTTAATTATTTAAAGTTAAAGAAGTATAACAATATCATACTCAAATTAAAGAGAATAAAATGCTCGTTTTTATGATGTAATTTGTTTACAAAATTATTAACGTGTGAAAAAGTTACGCCGCTTAAAAAAGTCGTGGGGTTGTTAGTTTTGAATAAGGGTTGAATGTGTAACTATTATATAAATTAACAAAAGTTGATAAAAGTTCAAGTACTAAACTTTTAAATTCAAATGTAAAAACTTGTAACTAGCTTTTTCTCAAATGCTACCAATACTAGAGTTCAAATATGAAGCTTTTTCTATCAATCTAAAATCTTGAAGCTACTTCTACCAAACAAAACTTTTTACTAAATATGAGTTTTTTCTTAAAAGTTTAAAGCTTGAAGCTCCTAAAAGCTCTTAAAAGCTCATTGCCAAACATACCTTAAGCTTTTTAAAAAAAACTCATATTTAGTAAAAAGCTTTGTTTGGTAGAAATAGCTTCAAGATTTTAGATTGATAGAAAAAACTCCATATTTGAACGCTAGTATTAGTAGCGTTTGAGAAAAAGCTAGCTACAAGCTTTTACATCTGAATTTACAAGTTTAGTACTTGAACTTCTATCAACTTTTGTTAATTTATATAATAGTTACACATTCAACCCTTATTCAAACTAACTACCCCCACGACTTTAAGCGGCGTAACTTTTTCACACGTTAATAATTTTTTAAACAAATTACATTATAAAAACGAGCATTTTATTCTCTTTAATTTGAGTATGATATTGTTATACTTCTTTAACTTTAAAAAATTAACATACTACGTAATTATCGGTTATGATCAGTAACAAGTTGAGTCAGGTGAGCACGAGTCATGTGTAAGACCAAATTAGGAGTCGATTCAGATGAACTTGAGTCATGTGTAAGACAAAATTAGGGTCAGAACGAGTCGATACAAAAGGGTTAAATTAGTTCGGTTCGTGTCGGCACGTTTTTTAGTCGAAAAGGGTCAAGTCAGAACATGTTTCAGATTAAAACAGTGCATGTTCAAAGAGGGGTTCATATCAAAATAGGCTAGTTTAAAAAATTATTTATTTGAAATTACTGTATATTTCAGCTTGTTTCTTGATTTTCGCCATCAGCTACACGCTTACAGCCTTTCCATGAATTACACGTCTACATTCATGTTATGCATGCACTGTCATTAAATGAATCATGTACCGACACTTATTATGCGGTTGATGTTAGGTTGTGCGCCCATTCCGCCACACCACGGGCACCCAGCTAGTTTTATTAAAAGCTTCTACTAATCTGCCAAACACCTAAGCAAATTTAAAAAGCTACAGCTAGCAGCTACCAGCTTCCAACCTTCAGCTACCAGCTTCCAGCTTACAACTAACAGCCACCAGCTAGTTTTTGCCAAACATACCCTACATGTTATAAACAATTTCATGTAGACCAATAATTATTAAACTATATACGTTCTTATTTTTGTTGTTTGAAGTTGTAATGAAGGACAATATCAAAATTTTATTAGTAACATCAACTAAACATCTCATTTTTATTGAGTAATATCAACTAAGCACCTTATTGTTTTTCACAATTATTAAGAAAAGTCATTATAAAATTATTACCTATTTTTTTTTCAAGCATTAAATCATTGTTTGTTCTTGACTAAACATGTTAAATACATTTAAATATAATTAAGTCATGATTAAGTGTAATTGAACAATCATTAGTTACATTTGATAATTACACTTGAACCGTCCTCATTCTCTTTCAACGTCACCATCACCTTCGTCTCTCTTTTCTCATGACCCCATTCTTTTCCGCGGTGATTTTGTAGGATAAGCTGCTCACAATAATAAAATAATCTACAATGTGAAAGAAAAATAATTACATTATTAGTTACAATTGAAATAAATAGATGAACTACAACAACCAGAGCAATAAGTATCAACTAAGATAAACACACAAACATGAAAACACGCATGACAATCATATGTCATTGCTCGAAATAATTTGTGAACTTGTAGTAATCTCTCTTGCGTGTCTCAAGTAAAGTAAAAGTCTTAATTTCATAGTCACATAAAAAACTAACAAATCATTTAGCTGCATTAAAACAAAGTATTATTGAATTATACATCTTAATAGAAGTTTATACTATTTAATGAACATGTAGACCGAGTGGAATGGACCAACCGGCCATACAGGCAACCATCACCACCGACAATCCAGTTATGCTTATTTAAGTCGTGTAAACTCTTGTCATCTGTTTCTTTGTCGGTTACCACACAACTGTTTCTTCTTAGGAAGAAAAGAACTTAATAAACCATGATGTTGGAGAAGAGTCAGGAGACATATCTCGCGTTGGAGTTGTGTGGGCGAACATATGCGTATACACCCTCAAATGGTTGAGAATTCGATTTTCAAAGCTTTGAATTTGAACCCCAATTTGAATAAAAGGATGCTTTGAATAACAATCTTTCGTACCACATTCAATAAACTTGTTGGGAAAGCTTAATAGAGTGACCAAGCGTCGTCGACCTTAAACGAAAAGAGTGATTGGAGGTTTGTACTCGAAGGTGAACACAAATGTTGGGGCCAAAGGCAAACAATCACAAAACTGACTGGATTTGAGGTCGTGATCTTGTTTTTGTACATTAATAGTTATGGGCTTCACCAATTAATAGTTATATGAATTGGATTCATGAATATATAGTTACAGCCCATTAAAGACTGGACTACAATGATGAGCCCTTTAGAGAAAACCCCAAATAGTTTTGGTATAAAACAAATTTAATCCAGAAAAAGAAGTTCCTCTGAACATATTCACTAGCTCACCCTTCTATATTTAGTTTTTTTCTTCTTTGAACAACACAGCATATTTAGTTGATAACTAAGAGTAAGGTGCTGTTTGTTTTTTAAGACAAAAATTATCTGCAATCTGATTTTATCTAATTTAATGTCTGCAACTGAATATGTGGTCTGAAGGTCTGCAATCTGAAAACATAATACTGTTTGTTTTATAAACTGGATATCGTCTACATAAGCTGAAAATTAGTTATCTATCATATATATTATAGTGGATAAAAGTCATTTAGCGTTTGTAGACTGCTAAAATAATTGGTAGCGGTGCACGAACTATGGAAGTGGGTGGTGGTAGACAATTGTGGTAGGTGGTGAACGGCAAGGGGTGGTGATGGAAGGTTGTGGTGGTGGGAGGTGGACGGTGATGGTGGCTGACAATGGGTGGTGGTGGTGATGAACGATAGTGGTGGATGGTTGTGCCGGGTGGTGGTGGGGGTGGTGGTGGTGGATGGTGGCGAGTGGTGGTGGCGACGGACGGTGGATGGTGGTGGTGGATGGTGGTGGTAGTGGACGGTGGTTGTGGTCGACGGGAGTGGTGGTGGTTATGGACGGCGGTGGTGGTGGTGGTGAATGGTGGTGGTGGTGGCGGCGGACGGTGGATGGTGGTGGTGGTGGTGGCGGACGGTGGGTGGTGGTGGTGTTGGACATTGGGTGTTGGTACTTGGTATAATGTTAAGAAGTGTGAAGAAGTGTGAAAATGTTGAAAAAAAAACTTATTTTTTAAGACCATAAAAGCAGTTTTCAGATCTTTTTTTTTATAAAAAACAAATAGTCTTCAAAAGTTTATGTTTGCGCGCCCGCAAACATAGGCTAAGTGTGATAAATATATCAACTTATCAACAATTGTATAGGTAAGCTTTATCATATACTTGCAATGTTTATACAAATAGTTGTAGATTGATTAGGTTTCCTACTCCTATATACAATAAATACTTCATGTTCTTTTCTGTAAAATACTTAGTTAATAAAATTTGGGTGCGGTTAAACGTACCTCCTCTTCATCTCATTTTTACTAAACATACCCCTCCCTCAAATTTTAAATTTATACAATTCAAGCCTTTTTTTGTTGTCATTTTGTTATCTTTTATTATTATTGTCTTTAGTTATAATTTTTAAGAATATTTTTTTTACTATCTTTTATATTTTTAAAACATATTTTTTTTAAATAAAAAAAATATGTTTTCTTAATAAAAATAAACACATTTTCTTTATATAATTGTTTTCATTGTTTAGAGAGTGCTTTTTTTAATAGTTTTTGGAGATAGTTTGCAATTTCTAAAACAAATTTCTTAATGTTTGTTAATAAAAAAGTTAAAAAAATAGTGTACTTGCGTAATAAATGCACAAATTTTGTATTATAAAACTTAAAAAAATGTTAGAGAGTAATATGTTAAACAAAATTGTTAAAGGAATTGAAAGTCGGAAAATATAGAGGAGGTGGTATGATAAGTAGAAGAGGGAGCACATTTCACTTTAGCCCGACCCATATATATATATATATATATATATATATATATATATATATATATATATATATAGGTATTGGATCATTTCAGAAGTTCTTTTACAGCGAGAAGTGCGAGAAGAGAAGATGTAACTCCATTAATCCTTAATTTCACTCCATTTCTTATGTGTAGGTGCATATATATGTGTGTATGTACGTATGTTTGTATATGTGTACGTATGTTTGTATATGTGTATGTATGTTTGTATGTGTGTAGGTACAAAGGTTTGAATGTGGCTCGGTACATTTATATATTTGTAGGTAGGTTTGAATGTGTAATTAAGACATAAATACAACCAACCTACATATATGTATGTAACATCATATGAAAGGGTGTGAAATTAAGGATTAATAGAGTTATACCTTCACTTCTCGCTGTGATATCACTTCTCGCAAGATCCATCCCATGTATATATTTCTCGATACATGTATCTCTTATTATTCAACTATTAAACTTGTTTTATAAAAACAACCATTTTATGCTTTTGTAGTCTTGTATATATACAAGAATAAAGAGGTTTGTGTTTTTGGAAGGTGTGAAAACCAGATTAAAATTTGGTATCAAACTGGAAAATCACATTTTAACAAAAAAATAAAAAATAAAATAATGCATGTAATTTCGGTTTCTTGGTTAAGTTTAAATGAAATGGGATTCGATAAGACTAAATTTGACTAAATCTAAGCTAAATAAGATTAATTTTGCGTAGATTCAGATTGAACCGAAAACTAATAACCTAATTCGATTTGGTTTAAAATGAAACCCAACTCGAATAAGCAATACACTTCATTAAAAAGTAGTATTTACATTGATATAAAATAAAAACGAGCAACAAATTGTGTCACCAGCCCTTTCTGGATAACAAAACCAAGCCTTATAAAAAAAACATTCATCGGTCGTGGGTTCACAACATTTACTATTCATAACCAGTTTGAAATGAAGTAGCTCTACAATCTCAGGCGTTACAAAACCAAAAGTATCAAATGTGAAATGTATAAACACGCATTGGTTGTCAAGATACGCTCTCTCGTATTTGGTCACTTTGCACGAGGCAACTTATAATAATATTCCCAAGCTAGGGATGAGTGGGTACCAATACCGGCTCCAGTACCGAATATACCAATACTGGGTTTTCCCAAAATTTTGGTACCGGTACCGAAAATACCGTTATTGAATTTCCCAAATTCTCGATATCGGTTCCGAAAATACCGTTATTGATTTTTCGAAATTCTTAGTACCGATATCAGTATTGATTATTGAACCATTTCTGGTTCGGTACTGGCATTGAAGACAAAATTTGGGAAATACTGATACTAACAACTTAAAACTCGCACTAACTCGGTACCTACTCGAGCCCGTTTTACTCATCCCTAGCCCAAGCCCACAAAAAAGGAAACCCCTGTCAAAATGACACGCATAAATCATTTTGATTTTATGCAATTCGGCTCTGATTCGATTTTCGGTTTATTCGGAACCGAAACCTCTATCGATACCGAAACCAGAACGAGTGATGTATTATTAGGGGTTTGTTTGGCCTAGCTTTTTAAGGAGGCTTTTTTAGCTTTTTTTACAAATAAGCTTTTCCTGGTGTTTGGTTTAGCTTTTAAGCTTATGCTTATAAGCTAATTTAAAGAAGCTTATGTGAAAATGGTTTTTTAGCTTATTTAAAGAAGCTTACTCGTGTAAGGGGTGTAAGTTACTCATTTGCCTTTAAACAGTGGTGGATTAGTAATTATGAAACAAGTGATTACTCTAACAAATTAAA
Organism: Bidens hawaiensis; assembly: GCF_021521415.1. Taxonomy (NCBI): domain Eukaryota; kingdom Viridiplantae; phylum Streptophyta; class Magnoliopsida; order Asterales; family Asteraceae; genus Bidens; species Bidens hawaiensis. Next base: position 396,998 of record NW_027493002.1, on the reverse strand, counting down.
GAATAACAACTTATTAAAAACCATAATTAACTTGTAGAATATAAGCTAATTCAGACACTTGTCCATACAATAGAAAATACGCTATAATCTTCTTTAAAATATTAAAAAAAAAACAGAATAGAATGTAAAATCCGTAAAATAACCGATTTGAGTCACGAAGCACAAACACAAAACCTAAGGCTCTGTTCGTGAGTTCAACTTTAATTGTTGTTAACACCTAAAACTGTTGTTAACACCTATGGCATCTCGTGCTCACATAGACGACGTAAGTCTCATAAATTTCTAGGGTTTCTATCTCTTAATTAATCACTTCTTCATTTTCCTAATTAATTGCAATTGCAGGATGATGAATTCGATGGGGGATTTTACCGGAACCAGGCGTCCAGGTTATTACTATTATTAATTTCCTCTTTACTTAATCATCATCATCATCATTTTCCTTTTAGGTTTTGATTTCGTAATATGATTTTAGGCACTAAGAGAGGATTTGCAGATCTTGATGATGACGAGGACGATATATTTGGCTCCAAAAAGGTTTTCTTTCTTTATATTATTGCTTATATTCAGCCTTAACTTTGGGTGTATGCTATTAAGAGCAGCAACCTTATTGCTAACAAGTAACAACACATGAAATTATAAAATTATTAAACACTTTGTTTCCAACTTTTCATACCATTGTAAGCAAATGAATAACTTAAACTTGGACCGACAACCTTGAGCCTTTTAGGTTCTACTATCAACGACCATAAGACGATATGTTGAAACATATATTGCCTTAAGTATCTAGGATGAAATGGAGAGTATTAGATCATTCTAGGCCAAGAGCATCTTAAATAAAACACATAGTCAATGAACGTTGTGCCTTCTGTCTCAAGTTAAAAATTTCTAATACTATTTGTTTGTAACCAGTTTCTTTTGGTTACCTTTAGACGACGTTACTTCGTATGTTTGTAGTTTTATTGATTTTTATTTGCTTTACAATTTAACATCTACTACGAGGTTTACTTTCTCTTGAAATACAGTTATTTCCACAATCAGTTTTTATATGCATTAACAGATTAATATCCACGTACTTCCGCCGAAATGTGGTTTAGTCCCTAAATATTTTTGTGATTGATGAAGTCCTTAAAGTTCGATTTTTTGGTTTAGTCCTTCGATTTTTTCAATAAGACGTATAAACATTAATGCCTTAACTTGTAAATCAAAGACTAAGTTTTTGAGGAGTTAAATCACTCACAACAACAATTCTGTATATATTCCTGAATAAAGAGTTAAACGTGTGAGGGTTTATGCGAAATAATTTAGAGACTAAATCACTCGTTGTATCTGTTAAAATATATTTACATGTGATCTTTCAAGAGGTATTTTGAATTAAGATCGCTTAGAAGTATTTAAATTGTTTTTCAATATAAATTCATCAGCACGAAACGGTAAAGGTTTCCATTTTTTTGTTTTTTGAGCAAACAATCATATATTCCAAATTATATGGTATATAAGACTTGTCACCTAAGAAAACATTTTATCTTTACATTTTATTATATAATTTTCGTTGTCAAATGAGTGCTATTTTGATAATTTTCGTGCTTATTACTGCTTTGTTTTTATCTCAGGCTAACTCAAAAGTAGAAGAAACTGTACCAGGTGTGACTACTGGGATGATTTTATCCCTTCGCGAGAGGTACTGTTAGCTGATATAGATTATATTCTTTTTGAAGTACTTATAGTTGGATCATAATTCATGCATAAGTCAACCCATTCACATCTTTCTATTTGTTGTCTTTTGTAGTCTCCAGAGCTGTAAGGATAATCTTGCAACATGCCAAGTATGTATGATGTTACTTTTACACTTGTTCTAAATGACCTTTTAGTCTTCAAAATCCTCATGGTACGTAACATTAAATTGTTGATATTGTTTTCAGTTAGAGCTTGAAGCTGCAAAGTCAGAAATTCAAAAATGGCATTCTATATTTCAGAATGAGTCTGCTACAACAGGCACATCAGTTGGTTAGTTTCTGTAAATACATATTACTATCATTTTAAAAATAGAACACATAAAATATGATTTTTAATTATTTATGGGTTTATTGATATATGAACCATTTTCCATGTAGAACCTAACGTTGTTATCGGTTATCTCCACGATTTAAAATCTTCGGAGGGAACACTCAGAGAGCAGGTTACATAATAATGCTTTTGTGTTAGTAATGAAATATCAATCCTGACTTTTGAGTTCTAATTGACATTATATATTGTATTCTTGTTTTCAGCTAGAAAAAGCAAAGAAAAAGGAAGCTGCTTTTATAGTAACCATTGCAAAACGGGAGCAGGAGATAGCAGATTTAAAGGTATAATTTTTTTCAGTTGTGTGAATATATAATGGACTTATATAGTTATATTCACAGGTTATGTAATAATTGATCTCTTATCGCCACTATATCTACCAATTTATGTTAAACAATTGGCGCTCTTAGTTGTTTTTCTCTAGAATTTTGTTGGGTTATTTCAAAAGATATTTTACTGGATACTTTCACTTAGGGTTGTGCATGAGACCCAAAAAACCACCGTAGCCAAAATAACTGAAGCCAAAAATACATCATTTTGGCCAATTTTTTTTCTTAGCTAAAAAATTTCAAGCCCAAATGATAAATCTGAAAAGGCCGAAACCAAATGCTTCCCAAAATCTGAAAAAAGAATTTTGGGTTTAGTTTGAGCCTAAAACTGACTCAAATCGATCGAAGCACACACTGACCTTCTTCACTACCCGCCTAACTGCTATTTATGTTCAATTATTTCAGTCTGCAGTTCGGGATTTAAGATCACAACTCAAGCCTCCATCGATGCAGGTATGTCATTGGTTATTATAATCTCTTATTATCCCTAAAGCCAGAATGAGGTACATTGTGTCCAACTTTGTACTCTTTTAGTTTTGGAGTGAAACTAGCTTCAACTTTCATAGCTGACATGCCTTTATAAAGTGCAAAAATGTCAACTGCAGTAATGATTAAACCACACTAGATCAATCAATCAATCATACCCAGTGGGGTCCCACCAATAGCAAAGCTATAAGTAGGGTCTGGGGAGGGTGGGATGTAGGCACACCGTACCTCTATCCGACGGGATAGAGAGGTGGCTTCCAGGGAGACCCTCAGCTCAGAGTAACATTGTATGAGAGAAAATAAAGAGCATCAAAGTTTGATAGTAATAAAATTGCTAATAGCACGTAGTACAATTAATAATACCAATACATGTATAGATAACAATATAGAAAATATATGAAAAGAGGAAAACATAATGGTGTGTGACCAAGAACAGGTAAAGAAAAACCCCTACGGTATTCCTTTCTCCCTAGAAAAGCTGAAATTGATTTATCTTTTTTTATTTATTTTGTTGACTTTCTTGGTATGACATTTTGTGAAAATTTTGCAGGCAAGAAGACTGTTACTTGATCCAGCAATTCATGAAGAGTTTACACGTTTGAAGGTACAAGGATCAAGCGCCTAGATGTTTTGATGAAATTGCATAACCATTATGTAAATTAAAATGTTTAAGTTTAAAGGTTCAGTATAAAACTGATGTTGAATGATGAAGCTGTATGTAACATCTTAGTAACATAAATTTACTGCCAATACAAGTTAAAAAAGTAAAGATACAATTATTACTGTGTAAGGTATTTGTAGTTAATGCTATCATGATTTCAGAATTTGGTAGAGGAAAAGGATAAAAAAATAAAGGAGGTGCAAAGTAATATTGATGCGGTTAGTTTCACTCCACAAAGTAAGATGGGGAAGATGTTAATGGCTAAGTGCAGGACTCTGCAGGAGGAAAATGAGGAGATTGGAAATCAGGCTAGGGAAGGAAAGGTGATATACATTTTGTAAAAAAAGATTAAATTATCTAGAACTAAAAGGTTCTGATTAAATATTAATGATTGATTCACATTTTTTTGCCTTGCAGATACATGAATTATCAATGAAACTTGCTTTGCAGAAATCTCAAAATCTAGAGCTCAAAAATCATTTTGAAGGTTAGTGTTCTATTTCTATTTTTAATATGGACATTAAATTTTCTTTTTCTCTCTCATTTTAAGACCACTTATATTATAAAATTAAGTCTACACTAAATGTTAATCATACTTGTTTATGCAGGACTTAGCAAGCACATGGAGGGATTGACAAACGAAGCTGAAAAATCAAATGAAATGGTTTGTTTTTCTTAAACCCTTTCTTGATGTTTAATGAAACAAGACTTCTGTACTGAACTTAACTATATGCACCCAAAAATGGTTACTTAACATGTTTTTGGTTTGTTGCAGACACTAGTATTGGAAGAGAAACTAGAAAACAAGGATGTGGAGATCCAAAGATTGAAGCAGGACCTGGAACAAAAGCAGGGCAAAGTAGTAACCGAGACAGTAGTTTGCGACAAAGATGACGAGGAAAACATAAACCCAATGGACACTGAAAATGAGAAATTGTAAACATGCAATCAACTTTGTAGTTGTGTCTGTTTGGTATTTTTGTTTGAAAAGCTCGCCAAACGTCATGCTATGTGGTGAACGTTTTTTTTCACAAAAAACCATTCGTGTATAACGCTCTGTTTATTATGTTTTGTTTGAAGTTCAGTAGTCATCTAGACACAAATGGGTTTAAGCTTCTGATATGTTCTTGGTCATTCATTTGAAGTAACTTGTTCGATGGGTGCTTATTCGTTTGACTATTTTGTTGTTGCATTGAATTTAAATGCATGTGTGATGTCACGGTTTCTCATGGTCATGGGTTTGGTTTTGTGGATGTTTCTTATACCTATTCAAAATGAAGGGTTTTTAGTTTAAAAACTCCTGAATAAAACCTGACAGAATATTGCACTTAATCCTGGGTAGAGGTGCACAAATCGGGTTTTTCTAATACCTGGGTTCGAGTATGAAACTAGTTTCGGGTATAATCGGGTATTGTAAAATCGGGTATTGAGAGAAATCGGGTAGGGTTCGGGTAGGGTATTGACGAGAAAAACTCAACCCTATGCACCCGGGTAGGGTATAATCGGGTTCGGGTATTGGAACCGGGTACGACCGGGTATTAATACCGGTTTTGAATTTGTAAATTATTTATTCATTTTTAAATTTGTTTAAAACTAAAATTTGCTTTGTAATTTATTAAAGTAATTAAACTATATTACAAAAATCATAAATCCACTTAAGTACAAATTATTTACTTAATAATATGCATTTAAAGAAAACTTAAACATAAAAGTTGTGAAGTAAACATAAAAATATACTATAAAAACTCATGTATTATTTTGGGTATTAGAAAACTGTTATCGGGTATAACCGGGTATGGGTATGAGGTATAACCAGTTTCGGGTATTTATGGGTATAAAACGGGTACGGTTTCGGGTACGGGTATTGAGCTCAAAAAGCATACCCTATCCATACCCTACGGGTAGGGTCGGTTCCGGTTCCGAATATTTTTTTTCGGATCCGGTTCTGAGTGCAGGGTTTTTTTCACCTCTAATCCTGGGTCTAACATAAATAACCAAAAATAATGTGCCATAATGGAGTTTAGATAATGACTGATATGATGCATGGTTTTTTCATGCAAAACTTAGATGTTATTATCAACATTTAGTTTTAATAAACCTAAACCGTGAAATCAAACCTTGGTAACAATTGGTTTTGATCTTGTCAATGAGCTAGTGTTGGAGTGGTAAGGTAGATACGTGTTTCATGTGACCCATGTTGGATTCCTGCTCTCAACATTTAGTTTCAGTGGCACTAGGATGATGATGAAATACAAATACTACTATATTACGCGAGTATGTGGCTTTCACTAGTTGGATATTTGAATTTAACGGGTTTTCGTGCAATTGTTCATGGGCGTTGACCTTAAGTGAGGGTTTTTCCTGGATCAAAAGACGACTGTATCTCGATGTGGTGAATTTAGCCAGCAACTCATTAAGTTCAGAGATTAACGAAGTGATTTGGGTCATAATTTAACCAGAAAACTATCAAGCCCTCCTAACAGACCTAATGTGACTTTCGTTTAATAACTAACTAGTCAGGCCGGTTCAGTTTAAAGCCAAATAAGTGACTCGGTTTGACTACCATTTTGAAAATAAAAAACCTGTGTTTAATGAATGGAACCTGTAGGGGTATGGTACTAAACCCGGTTTTACGACCCTAAATTTATTATGTTTGGCTTATTTTATTATATGGACTAATACAATGTTATTGGGCTGAGGGGGTTTTGTGGAGGTAACCCTAACTGGGCTAGGCCCATTAGGGTACCATGATGGTGGCCATGAGGCTCCCTATATAAGGAGGTCTCCACCTCCTTATTAGGGGTTGGTCATTCTCAATAAGAGCCACTGTGACATCTGCCCAATTCGACCCGACCCAGGTACCCGTTTTCGAATCCAATTCTTTTTTTTTTTATGATTTAAAAGTTGATTATTAATCTTTGTAAATTTAACATTAAATAAATTATATATATATATATATATATATTTTTATATTACTTACTAATAATAATAATTTCCTTTCCGCCGTCCCGCCTCTTTCTCTTTCTTGTCGCCATCCCGCCTCCCTTTTCTCTCTTGTCGCCGTCCCGCCCCTCTGTTTAACCCTTAAGCCTGAAACCCCTTTTTCTCTTAACTCTTTGCTTGTCCTTTGGTTCTTCCCGCCTAAGGATGTCTGCGCAACTCCACGCGCCAGACTCCTTACAGGGAAGCCTGCGTGAAGACCAGCTGTTCCTGCGATACGCGAGGCGAACTGTTCCCTCGGCGCGCTAAGGATTGTAGTTCTTCCCGCGGCGCGCGAAGGATTGTAGTTCTTCCCGCGGCGCGCTAAGGATTGTAGTTCTTCCCGCGGCGCGCTAAGGATTGTAGTTCTTCCCGCGGCGCGCTAAGGATTGTAGTTCTTCCCGCGGCGCGCTAAGGATTGTAGTTCTTCCCGCGGCGCGCTAAGGATTGTAGTTCTTCCCGCGGCGCGCTAAGGATTGTTGTTCTTCCCGCGGCGCGCTAAGGATTGTTGTTCTTCCCGCGGCGCGCTAAGGATTGTTCTGTCTGCCTTCGCCCTCGCGCTCGAGCCTTCTCGCGCTAGGCACTTAAGTCTTTTCTCCAGTTTAAGCCAGCCTGTATGCTTTTGAAATATCTTATCTTTGGTATAAGCACTGTAGGTCAGTTCCGACATCTGTCCGAAAAGCCACTTTCGGCGCAGCATGCGCACCAATCCTATTGGTTGACAGAAAAAGTGACTAACATAATCTTTTGAAATCTTCTTTTGCATGTCTTGAACAGTGCTTTATCTGACACCTCCCATGCTTTACCTGCAACCTGTCAGCTTTTCCCCATCCCCTGCAGCTGCCGGCATATCTTTTGATATCTTTTGCTTTTGGTTTCTTATGCTTTTTAATACCTTTTGCTGGATTTGATAAGATCTTTTCCCCTTTTCAAGGGATTGTGTTCCCTTGGGTTTTCCTATAAATTAAGCTAATTTCTTGTCTATTAACACTACACACACTACACTTAATCTCTCTCCCTTTGCTCTCTGCCCTAGTTCCTCAGTAGCCCCAATCCCTCTCTCTACCTCCGTCTTCTCTTCTGTTCTGCCCAGAATCTCGGTAAAAATAAATATATATACCCTGTTTTAATTTATTTAACTAACAAAAATCGATACTTACTGCATATATTCAAAACATAAAAACCAATCGTTAAACCAATAACCTCTTATTTATAGGTTAACTTGTGCTTGTTTAAAATTTGGATTCTTGCATTATCTTTCAACGCACCGTTTACAAGTGAGTAATCTCGTACTTAATCCCCTTTTATTTTTAACGTTTTGGGATGTTCATGTGTTCGTACAACTTGAGTCTTAAACTTGTTTATGAAATTTATGTGGCAAAACCCCATGTGTTATGGACGTTTACTTGGCTGTTTATTTGTATGTGTGAATCATTAACCGCTTTGTTCGGCCTATTCCGAAGTTTTCATGGATCCATTAGATGAACACGGGAGACCTATCGTTTACGGTTTTCTTGTTTTGTTTACACATGCACGTATGATTTATTTGTTTTTGTGCTCGATTGGGAGCACGGATTGAACTATGAGCTATGATCTATTTAGGCTTGATCACAATCTGATTACACCCTATGTTAAACCCCAGTTAAGCACATGTTGCGCGCAGTGTTAGTTATTATCTATTTATATCTATTAAACTTGATTTCTCACCGACACGCAAGTGTTGACGTTTTATTTTAACACATGTTCAGGTTTGCTGTAGCTGCTCTTGGGAATCTCAAGGACACGTAGGATGTTTTCTTTTCTTTGGACCTAGATTAAAATGTAACAAAACATTATGTTATTTGAATATTTTAAGTTATGATATGATTTATGTTACTTTACGATTTGTGTCCTGCGCGTGCGCAATGAAAATGTATTTATTAAATATTGACACCCAAATAGTGTCACGAGTAATGAAACAATACGTGGCGCCCCGATGTATAATCCGCCATCGGTCGGGGTGTTACAGATTGGTATCAGAGCTCCGTGACTTTAGGATAGGTGGTTAGACGTAACGACCTAGAATACCTAAGAGTCCCTTCTCGCGCATGAGAAATATCTCATGTTTGTGCGCTAATTGTTATTTACTCGATATTTATAAAATATGCTTGCGCATACGCAGCACATGATTTCGTGTTTTATCCGCGATCTTTCGATTTTTATTGTTAAATTTCAATTTATCTCTTTACTTACATATTCGTTTGTTGTTGGGATTTGGCATTGAAAATCCGAAAAGTCATGGTGATACATGAATAGTTGATTTTCAATCCCCAATTAACTTTATGTTTTAAATTGAAGATTTGAAAAGTCATGGTGATACATGAATTGTCAATCTCCAATATTCATTTACTCGATAGTTTAAATTGAAGATTTGAAAAGTCATGATGATGCATGAATTGTCGATTTTCAATTCAATTTCATTACTTGTATTAAGTTTACATTTAAATTCATATTTTACTTCAAAATTTGATAGCATTTAACTCCGCGAAACAAGCTTTACGACGATATACTTTGCGCTAAAACGATTTCCCATACCAAGATATTAACAAAAATTAAAACTTTTATAGAATGCCTCCGCTATCAGCTCGCCGTCATTAGAGGAGAGAAGCCGCGCGCAGACGAATGCAGCAACGTTCCCAGGAAATGGCCGCCGCAATAGCCCAAGCCTTAAACCAAAATAATACCAACCCCTCCGGATACAATATTAAATCATTTAATGCGGGTAACCCTCCGAAATTCATAGGGCTTGAAGGAGCCACCGTAATGCTCCAATGGCTCGAGAAAATTGAGAACACCTTCCTCCATACCCAATGCCCTCCAGACCGACGAACCTTATATGCCTCAAGTGTCATAGAATCAAGGGCGCTTACTTGGTGGAACGGAGTAGCTCACGCGCGTGGCGCAGAGGCTGCTTCTAGCATGCTCTGGGAGGAATTCAAGGAACTTTTGACTAGAGAATTCTGCCCTCCCAACGAAATAAAGCGCCTTGAGGAGGAATTTTGGAACTTGAAGCAGTACAGTGGCGAAGCGCGCGAGTACGCTACGCGCTTCCACGAACTAAGTTTGCTTGTCCCGCACCTAGTTACCCCTTCCCGCCGAGCCATCGAGAAGTTTCTTGGGGGTCTCCCCATGGAAATTCAAGATTCTGTATGGGCCAGGAACCCAGCAACCCTCTCTGACGCCATCGAGTTGGCCGCTGTGCTCAGCGACAACCATGTCAGGGCAGGAACCCTGTTCCTGCGGGGAGCCGAAAAGACCAAACTCACCAAGACTGTCCCACAACCAACAGAAACCAAGCCAGAACCCTCAAACCGTAACAACCTCAAGCGTAGGCGCAGACCCAATCATCAAACCTACGCGCTTACCAACCCGCTCGTTGTCCAGCAACCCGCCTACCAACCTCTAGTATACGCTTCTAACCCACTGTCAACCTACCCAACACCCCCTGTAGTTCATAACTATGCCTTAACCAATCCCGCACTCCTTGCCCCGTCAACGAAGAAACCTTACACAGGAAACCAACCCTTTTGCCCAACCTGTAGACTTCACCATCCAGCTCAAGTCCCGCGTCGACAATGTAACCGATGTGGCCGTACTGGTCACACTGCTGAGAACTGTAGAGTCCTTCCCGCCAACCCAATCGCGCAAACACCACCAACTTACCCGCTAAACCCACAACCAACATACCCTAATCCACGACCCAGGTCGTGCTATAACTGCGGTGACCCCAGTCATTTCCGGAACGCGTGCCCGAGACTGCAAGTACAAATTACGCAAGCTAATCCGGTTAACCAAATTTCAAACCAAGTGACGCGCGGACGAGCTTTTAATATAACCGCGCACCAAGCGCAAGCGAATAATGACGTGGTTAATGGTACATTTTTACTTAACGGACAATATGCATCTATACTTTTTGATACTGGCGCCGATAGAAGTTTTATTTCTCGCGCATTTGAACAAAAACTTGCGCGACCGCGAGTAAACTTAAACGAAAACTTTTCAGTTGAATTGGCTAATGGTGAAACTATTTTAATAAACTCCGTGATCAAAGATTGTACGCTTAACCTTAATGAACATGATTTTCTAATCGACCTCATTCCCATGCCTCTTGGAAGTTTTGATGTGATTATTGGAATGGACTGGCTCTCGCAAAATCGCGCCGAAGTAATCTGCGCCAAGAAGTTGATTCGCATACCTCGGGAAAATGGTCAAGATCTTCATATCTACGGCGAGAAACCATTTAACGGTCTTAAACTTATGTCATGCTCTGAAGCCCGAAGACTTTTGCGGAAGAAATGTGTCGCGTTCTTAGCTCATGTAGTCAAACCCGATGAAGGAAAGAAGAAACTTTCTGAAATCCCCATCGTGCGTGACTTTCCTGAAGTCTTTCCCGATGATCTTTCTGGTTTACCTCCCGCTCGGGAAGTCGAGTTTCGTGTTGATCTTGTCCCTGGTGCATCCCCCGTAGCCAAATCTCCTTATCGACTTGCACCCGCTGAAATGCAAGAATTAGCAAGTCAACTTCAAGAGTTGACCGATAAAGGATTCATTCGCCCTAGCTCTTCGCCGTGGGGTGCTCCGGTGTTGTTCGTTAAAAAGAAAGACGGTTCGTTTCGCATGTGTATCGATTACCGCGAGCTGAACAAGCTCACCATTAAGAACCGGTACCCCTTACCGCGTATTGACGACCTCTTTGACCAACTCCAAGGTGCCTCTTGTTTCTCCAAAATCGATCTCCGTTCTGGCTATCACTAGTTGCGTATCCGAGAAGAAGATATTCCCAAGACTGCTTTTCGAACCCCCTACGGTCATTTTGAATTCTTGGTCATGCCCTTCGGTTTAACCAACGCACCCGCTGTCTTCATGGATCTAATGAACCGGGTGTGTAGGCCTTTCTTGGACCAATTCGTGATCGTGTTTATCGATGATGTTCTGGTGTATTCCAAAACCAAGGCCGAGCATGAACAATATCTTCAGTTGGTGTTGCAAAAGCTTCGAACTGAACAACTCTATGCCAAACTCTCCAAGTGTGAGTTTTGGTCTGATGAAGTACAGTTTCTTGGTCATGTTGTAAACAAGATGGGTATTCATGTCGACCCATCCAAAATTGAAGCAATCAAGAACTGGATTGCACCGTCCACTCCTACCGAAATCCGTTCCTTTTTGGGCTTAGCTGGTTACTACCGGCGATTCATTTCGAACTTCTCAAAAATCGCCTTGCCTTTAACAGCATTAACGCACAAAGGCAAACCGTATATTTGGGGCTCGAAGCAAGAAGAAGCCTTTCAAACGCTCAAGCATTTGTTGTGCGAAGCTCCTGTTCTAACATTACCAGAGGGTACTGACGACTTTGTCGTTTACTGTGATGCCTCCAACCAAGGTCTCGGTTGTGTACTTATGCAACGAGGCAAGGTTATCGCTTACGCGTCAAGGTAACTCAAAATTCATGAAAAGAATTATACGACTCACGACCTCGAACTTGGTGCAGTTGTATTTGCCTTAAAAATCTGGAGACACTACCTCTATGTGACTAAGTGTATCATTTACACAGACCATAAAAGCCTTCAGCACATTTTTGATCAAAAGGAACTTAACATGAGACAACGCCGATGGAACGAACTCATCAGCGATTACGATTGTGAGATCCGATATCACCCTGGAAAGGCTAATGTGGTAGCCGATGCGCTCAGCCGCAAACCCAGTCAACTCAACTGTATCTTGCCGCGCACGCAGCTTCGTTTCGCGCCGATCCAAAGCAATCTTGAATCGCGCATTCGCGACGCGCAGCGCGCATCGATCAGCAAAGGCAACCTACGCGACGAGTTAGCGTGTGGTGTAGAAGCGCATCTAGTCCCTAACCTGAATGGAATTCTCTGTTATCTCAATCGCATCTGGATCCCCAATGATGAGAATCTTCGCTCTGTCATACTGAGTGAAGCACACAAAACTCGGTATTCCGTTCATCCTGGTGCTGACAAAATGTACAAAGATTTGCGCCTTTCTTATTGGTGGCCTGGTATGAAAAAGGATATTGCTGTGTTCGTAGCTAAATGCCTAACTTGTGCTAAGGTAAAAGCTGAACATCAACGCCCATCTGGTTTGCTCGAACAACCTGAAATTCCTACGTGGAAATGGGAAAGTATAGCAATGGACTTTATCACCAAGTTACCCTTGAACGCAAGCAAACATGATAGCATTTGGGTAATAGTGGATCGATTGACCAAGTCTGCCCACTTTCTGCCCATTCGTGAAACCTACCGTGTTGAACAACTTGCGCATCTATATGTCAATGAAATTGTCTGCCGTCATGGTACTCCCTTGAGCATCATATCCGATCGCGATGGCCGTTTTATATCTCGCTTTTGGAAATCTCTCCAAACTGCGTTAGGAACTCGTTTGGACATGAGTACTGCATATCATCCTCAGACTGACGGACAGTCTGAGCGAACCATCCAAACCCTTGAGGATATGCTTCGATCTTGTGTTCTTGATTTTGGAGGTAATTGGGATTCACACCTACCTCTGATCGAGTTCTCTTATAATAACAGCTATCATTCCAGCATCGGTATGGCCCCATTTGAAGCACTTTACGGTCGAAAGTGCCGCTCGCCGATTTGTTGGAACGAAGTGGGTGAAGTTCAACTCACAGGACCCGAACTAGTTCAAGAGACAACCGATAAAATCGCCAAGATCCGTGATCATCTGCTGACTGCCAGAAGCCGACAGAAGAGTTACGCAGATCGCAGGCGGAAGCCTCTCGAATTTCTAGTTGGTGATCTTGTTCTCCTCAAAGTGTCGCCCTGGAAGGGTGTTGTCCGCTTTGGGAAGAAAGGTAAGCTTGCACCTCGTTATGTTGGTCCGTTCAAGATTCTTGCGAGGGTGGGAAAAGTTGCCTACAAACTGGACCTGCCGCCCGCGCTCAGCAATGTGCATCCAACTTTCCATGTATCCAATCTCAAGAAATGTTTAGCTGACGAGAACCTCCACATACCACTTGATGAAGTTCAAGTTGATGAGTCTATGCATTTCGTTGAGAAGCCTGTTGAGATTATGGATCGCGAGGTAAAGCAAACCAAGCGCAGTCGCATCCCTATTGTCAAAGTTCGTTGGCAGTCCAAGCGCGGAGCCGAGTTCACTTGGGAAAGGGAAGATCAGATGAAGATCAAGTACCCGCACCTTTTCTCTGCGCAACCTACTTCGAGATAAATTTCGGGACGAAATTTCTTAAAGTAGGGGAGACTGTGACATCTGCCCAATTCGACCCGACCCAGGTACCCGTTTTCGAATCCGATTCTTTTTTTTTTTATGATTTAAAAGTTGATTATTAATCTTTGTAAATTTAACATTAAATAAATTATATATATATATTTTTATATTACTTACTAATAATAATAATTTCCTTTCCGCCGTCCCGCCTCTTTCTCTTTCTTGTCGCCATCCCGCCTCCCTTTTCTCTCTTGTCGCCGTCCCGCCCCTCTGTTTAACCCTTAAGCCTAAAACCCCTTTTTCTCTTAACTCTTTGCTTGTCCTTTGGTTCTTCCCGCCTAAGGATGTCTGCGCAGCTCCACGCGCCAGACTCCTTACAGGGAAGCCTGCGTGAAGACCAGCTGTTCCTGCGATACGCGAGGCGAACTGTTCCCTCGGCGCGCTAAGGATTGTAGTTCTTCCCGCAGCGCGCGAAGGATTGTAGTTCTTCCCGCGGCGCGCTAAGGATTGTAGTTCTTCCCGCGGCGCGCTAAGGATTGTAGTTCTTCCCGCGGCGCGCAAAGGATTGTAGTTCTTCCCGCGGTGCGCTAAGGATTGTTGTTCTTCCCGCGGTGCGCTAAGGATTGTTCTGTCTGCCTTCGCCCTCGCGCTCGAGCCTTCTCGCGCTAGGCACTTAAGTCTTTTCTCCAGTTTAAGCCAGCCTGTATGCTTTTGAAATATCTTATCTTTGGTATGAGCACTGTAGGTCAGTTCCGACATCTGTCCGAAAAGCCACTTTCGGCGCAGCATGCGCACCAATCCTATTGGTTGACAGAAAAAGTGACTAACATAATCTTTTGAAATCTTCTTTTGCATGTCTTGAACAGTGCTTTATCTGACACCTCCCATGCTTTACCTGCAACCTGTCAGCTTTTCCCCATCCCCTGCAGCTGCCGGCATATCTTTTGATATCTTTTGCTTTTGGTTTCTTATGCTTTTTAATACCTTTTGCTGGATTTGATAAGATCTTTTCCCCTTTTCAAGGGATTGTGTTCCCTTGGGTTTTCCTATAAATTAAGCTAATTTCTTGTCTATTAACACTACACACACTACACTTAATCTCTCTCCCTTTGCTCTCTGCCCTAGTTACTCAGCAGCCCCAATCCCTCTCTCTACCTCCGTCTTCTCTTCTGTTCTGCCCAGAATCTCAGTAAAAATAAATATATATACCCTGTTTTAATTTATTTAACTAACAAAAATCGATACTTACTGCATATATTCAAAACATAAAAACCAATCGTTAAACCAATAACCTCTTATTTATAGGTTAACTTGTGCTTGTTTAAAATTTGGATTCTTGCATTATCTTTCAACGCACCGTTTACAAGTGAGTAATCTCGTACTTAATCCCCTTTTATTTTTAACGTTTTGGGATGTTCATGTGTTCGTACAACTTGAGTCTTAAACTTGTTTATGAAATTTATGTGCGCAAAACCCCATGTGTTATGGACGTTTACTTGGCTGTTTATTTGTATGTGTGAATCATTAACCGCTTTGTTCGGCCTATTCCGAAGTTTTCATGGATCCATTAGATGAACACGGGAGACCTATCGTTTACGGTTTTCTTGTTTTGTTTACACATGCACGTATGATTTATTTGTTTTTGTGCTCGATTGGGAGCACGGATTGAACTATGAGCTATGATCTATTTAGGCTTGATCACAATCTGATTACACCCTATGTTAAACCCCAGTTAAGCACATGTTGCGCGCAGTGTTAGTTATTATCTATTTATATCTATTAAACTTGATTTCTCACCGACACGCAAGTGTTGACGTTTTATTTTAACACATGTTCAGGTTTGCTGTAGCTGCTCTTGGGAATCTCAAGGACACGTAGGATGTTTTCTTTTCTTTGGACCTAGATTAAAATGTAACAAAACATTATGTTATTTGAATATTTTAAGTTATGATATGATTTATGTTACTTTACGATTTGTGTCCTGCGCGTGCGCAATGAAAATGTATTTATTAAATATTGACACCCAAATAGTGTCACGAGTAATGAAACAATACGTGGCGCCCCGATGTATAATCCGCCATCGGTCGGGGTGTTACAGCCACCACCATATTTTTGTGTCTGTGAACAAGAGATCCTGGAGATTTCTTAGCGGTCACCTCCACACCCCCAAAAGTCATTGCAGATCCCAACCAGCCGGAGAAGAAGATCAAGACGTGGTTCGTTCATCTCGAAATCCGTGGAAACATCGTCATGGATCAGGTCAGATTCATCTCGTGCTTCGATATTGGCGCTATCCGTGTGACGGCAATGAACCACGCTTCGCTTCTCATCTCGGCCCTCCGATCTGTTCATCAATATCTCGGGTCTACGGTTTCTTCTTTCAGATATGTTCTATGGAAATCCAAAAATCCGTAGATCTAAAAAATACTTCCAGATCTGGAAATACACAGGAAGAAATACCACCGAACCTTTGGGGAAAACCCTTAGATCTGTGTTTTTTCTAAGTGAAATATACCAAATCTAGTTATGATTTTTTCAGATCTGGGTTCGTTTGAGCAACAGTCACACTTCATATTCATAGATCTATAAATCCTATTAGATCTGTTGGTTTTACATAAAACCTACCTGATGTGGATATTCAAAATCTCTAGATCGTGCGGGTCGCATGCGCGCTCCCGGCGATCACTCTACGCCACAGCGGGTCGCATGCGCGCTCCCGGCGATCACTCTACGCCACAGCGGGTCGCATGCGCGCTCCCGGCGATCACTCTATGCCACAGCGGGTCGCATGCGCGCTCCTGGCGATCACTCTCTGCCACAGCGGGACGCATGCGCGCTCCCGGCGATCACTACACGCCACAGCGGGCCGCATGCGCGCTCCCGGCGATCACTCTACGCCACAGCGGGTCGCATGCGCGCTCCCGGCGATCACTCTACGCCACAGCGGGCCGCATGCGCGCTCCCGGCGATCACTCTACGCCACAGCGGGCCGCATGCGCGCTCCCGGCGATCACTCTACGCCACAGCGGGCCGCATGCGCGCTCCCGGCGATCACTCTACGCCACAGCGGGTCGCATGCGCGCCCCCGGCGATCACTCTACGCCACAGCGGGTCGCATGCGCGCTCCCGGCGATCACTCTACGCCACAGCGGATCGCATGCGCGCTCCCGGCGATTACTCTACGCCACAGCTCACGCATATCACATGCTCATGAGGACAGCCAAAACCTATGCTCGTGGCGCATATCACATGCTCACGCATCACGCATGCTCACGCGTATCACGTATGCTCACGCATACCACATATGCTCACGCATCACGTATGCTCACGCATCACGTATGCTCACGCATATCACATGCTCACGCATCTCATATGCTCACGCATCACATATGTTATTGGGCTTCACGTATGCTCATGCATATTAGATGCTCACGCATCATGCACGCTCACGCACCACATCTGCGCGTGAGAATAAAGGAGACATTGCGCAGGCCGCGCGTAAGCGACATAACAAATGAACAGTCTAATCCAAATCAGGATAAGAACAACCATGATTGTACTCACATGGCTACGTGCCATACTTAAAGGTTGGGAATCCTCATAATATCCCATATGGCTACGCGCCATACTTAAAGGTTGGGAATCCTCATAATATCCCATATGGCTACGCGCCATACTTAAAGGTCGGGAATCCTCATAATATCCCATATGGCTACGCGTCATACTTAAAGGTCGGGAATCCTCATAATATCCCATATGGCTACGCGCCATACTTAAAGGTTGGGAATCCTCATAATATCCCATATGGCTACGCGCCATACTTAAAGGTTGGGAATCCTCATAATATCCCATATGGCTACGCGCCATACTTAAAGGTTGGGAATCCTCATAATATCCCATATGGCTACGCGCCAAACTTAAAGGTTGGGAATCCTCATAAACCCATAGGCCTCGCGCGCAAGCTTTTATTATTCTTATAGCTCGTAAGACGCCTCGCGCGCAGGCTTTTATTATTCTTACAGCTCGTAAGACGCCACGCGCGCAGGCTTCATTATTCTCATAGATCCGTAAGTCGCCTCGCGCGCAGGCTTCATTATTTTTACAGCTCGTAAGTCGCCTCACGCGCGCAAGCTTTATTATTCATATAGCTCGTAAGACGCCTCGCGCGCAAGATTTTATTATTCTTATAGCTCGTAAGACGCCTCGCGCGCAAGCTTTTATTATTCTTATAGCTCGTAAGACGCCTCGCGCGCAGGCTTTTATTATTCTTACAGCTCGTAAGACGCCACGCGCGCAGGCTTCATTATTCTCATAGATCCGTAAGTCGCCTCGCGCGCAGGCTTCATTATTTTTACAGCTCGTAAGTCGCCTCACGCGCGCAAGCTTTATTATTCATATAGCTCGTAAGACGCCTCGCGCGCAAGCTTTTATTATTCTTATAGCTCGTAAGACGCCTCGCGCGCAAGCTTTATTATTCATACAGCTCGTAAGACGCCTCGAGCGCAAGATTTTATTATTCTCATAGCTCGTAAGACGCCTCGCGCGCAGGCTTTTATTATTCGGCGTGCTATATCTTATTCATGCTAGTGCACCATCATTATCATAAAAACCACAACTCGTCACCATCATGAAGAAAACCTCCCAAAACTCAAAGACAATAAAGATAAGGCCGAAGAAAAGGGAAAAAACCGCCTCACGCCCTAACACACCTCATAAAGTCCAGCGCTCCACCTAAACGCTTGCGCGCCCAGGAGCAACGCTGGACTTGGGGGGCTTGTAGGGGTATGGTACTAAACCCGGTTTTACGACCCTAAATTTATTATGTTTGGCTTATTTTATTATATGGACTAATACAATGTTATTGGGCTGAGGGGGTTTTGTGGAGGTAACCCTAACTGGGCTAGGCCCATTAGGGTATCATGATGGTGGCCATGAGGCTCCCTATATAAGGAGGTCTCCACCTCCTTCCTTATTAGGGGTTGGTCATTCTCAATAAGAGCCACCACCATATTTTTATGTCTGTGAACAAGAGATCCTGGAGATTTCTTAGCGGTCACCTCCACACCCCCAAAAAGTCATTGCAGATCCCAACCAGCCGGAGAAGAAGATCAAGACGTGGTTCGTTCATCTCGAAATCCGTGGAAACATCGTCATGGATCAGGTCAGATTCATCTCGTGCTTCGACATAACCGGGTCAGATAACATGATTACTGAAAGAGAGCAGATAACGTAAGTGTTTGATCGTGGGAAGTTGAAGTTGGATTGAGTAAGGTAAGGTAAGGTAAGTAAAGTAAAATGGAACATTTTAAGTCGCGAAGCAACGATTACTTTCACTTCACAAACCCTCATGATGATCTTACTGACTTCGATGATGATGCATCACAATACTACGATGATGATGATGATGATGATGATCGCAGTTGTGATTTTAGTTTCCACACCTATCATCCCCTCGGGATTAATCGACCAACTCCTTCTAATTCCCAGGTAATAATAATAATAATAATAGTTCGTATATGCTCTCTGATAACTAATTTTGGATTATGTTACTAGCAATAATAAAGCATGTAGCTCATGTACCTAAACTTGAATTGGACATTCAATTAGATTATGCTTACATTTCTTTGAACCTTATCAACCCTAATTTAAAGTTTAAACCTAGAGGTGTTATTCCGGTAGTGCTTTTGGGTTCCTCGGGCTTGAGAATTTTAAGTCGATAACTGAAACTCAACCCTAAATTCTCCCGGTTTTTTGGGTTTCGAGCATTTGACCTGGAAAACTTAAAACTAGAAAGTAAACTTTTTTTTTCGAACGAAACTGAGAACAGATATGAATGCGATCGAACAAAAGCTTCTAGAGTCAAACGAACTTGAAATCGATCAAATAAAAACTTGTAGAGTTGTTGTCGAAGAGAAGTTGAAAAGTGTAAAATTCATAGAATTAGTAGAATAAATAAGCAGTTAAGAGTTTATAAGTAAAACAGCCACAGAACTTGAAATCGATGGAACGTCAATCCAAGAGTCAAATGAATCTGTGATGGAATACTAAGCGAATGAACGCACACTATTAGGATGGGTATTAAGCGCAGAAGGGGTTATTCGGGTAACCCGAAACCCTGAAACGAGTAACCAGTAACTGAACCGAATTAGAACGGCTCGGGTAACGTGAATTTGGGTTCCATGGATACAACTTGGTTCGGGTTTCTGGTTGCGAATAAAAGTGGCAGGCGTATTTAAAGCTCATGAAACCTAAAATCCTAACTTATCTGGTATTGGTTTATTCTACAGACAAGTGGTGTGATGAACCGGAATGATATTGTTGAATTTGTGGCTTTTGACAATGAGGCATTGATATGTCAGTTAGATAATACAATGAAGAACATATCTGATAAACTTAACCACAAAATTGAAAGTATTGGCACACAAATCTCTCACCTAGAGGATGAAACTTGCAAGCTTGATAACCATGTGGAGGATGTGAAGAACTCTGATGAACGGTATCATGGGACAACTCACAGGAAGCTGAGGTGGATGCAGAGTATTTTACAAGAGGTTTTGATTACTACATACTTAATGTTACGGTTTCATTTCATATTGGTTTCGTAAGTATATGATTTTTAATATTTTCGTTTAATTCGTGTCAGGTGCAAGACGGTGTTCTGTATTTGAGAGATAAACATGAATTATCCGAAACACAACTTCAGCTTAATATTCTTCATGGTTCGATGAGGGACAAAATTAATATTGCCCCATCGTCATCTTGTAATACACCAATTTATAATCGACAATCAAACGAACTAAATTTGCCACAAGCTGTTTCGTATCATCCAGTAGTCTTCCAAGCTCATGAACTTACAGCTCATCAATATGCCATTCCGCCACATCAGCAATCCCATACACCTCCCCAAAAGAAACCAGACCTTCAGTTTCCACATTTTGCATATACACCTGAATTTACTAGTTTTTCCAATACTTGTGTTCATGGTGAATTGTCATCTTCATATGAAACTTCACATGTGAAACCTGTTGAATCGTTTCTGCATCGCCAAGAAGAAAGTAGTAGAAGTAATTACATTAATACCCCTGTATCCCAAACACTGCCTCATGCGTTACCAACTGCCATTGATGTGATAGAGGAATCAAGATCCGACGAGAATGGGGATACATTTCCAGTAGATGATGTAGTTGACATGGTCACAGGAATGGGTTTCAGGCGGGACCTTGTAAGAGCTTGTGTGAGAAAACTAACTGTGAACGAGTCTCGTGTGGATCTCAATTCAGTGCTTGATAAGATGATGAACAAGTGAAATGATATCCTGGTAACCCGTTCTTTTTAGCTTTTAATATATGTTCCATAGGCTCTATATCATTTGTATAACTCCAAATGATCTGTGAATAATATAGTGGTTGCATAATCATGTTATAGTTTGTCATCACATGTGAATAATCAATAATGTAATTTGCTTAACGACCGTGTGACTGTACATATGATTATTTATAAAAGATCATTGAAATCCAAATCTCTATCTTTGACACAAGACTTCATAAGCTAAGGACATTAGGCTGATTATTTGAGTGACCTTGTGATGAATAATAAAGACTAACTATATTTGTGTGTTTGATAAATAATAAAGAAAGATGGCATAAAGAAATGTGAGTGTAAAAAAGGTGTTTTGTGATGATGTTATATAGTTGACATAATAATAATGTATGAACATGAAGGGCACTTTAAGGATGTATGTGTGAGTGGATCTTGCTTTTAGTTACTTATTATAGGGTCAAGACATGACCCCTAAATCAAGACTTGTATCTTGAAAAGATTGTGCAATCTTTCTTCTTTTCCAATCTCTCACTTTTTGTTTCAAGATTGAATCTAGAAAAAGGGTATGCCACTACTCAAGGTCAGTAACCTGTACTATTTATGCATTCCAGCTTATATTCTGCTGCACTACAATTAATTTGTAGCATTGCTGAATGCTGATGGAATTTAGGTCCCCACCGCCAGGATTTGTATAGATTGCTCGGGCTCGACTCGTAAGAAAATTTTCCAAGCTAGAGTTTGGGTCATATATTATTTGTTTCACTCAGTAAGAAAACTCGCTTGTTATTCAGCTTGTGCTGATTTGGCCTGTTTAAACATTCTAGCCTAGTTTCAGCTCTCGATAGCGCGCTTGAATCCATTTGCATTCTTTTATGCTCTTGGTGCGTTTTTGTTTTTATTTTGTTATTTAAAACTTGTATAATTAGATATCGTTGTCAACTTGTTACTTGAGACTTTAATGAAATGAAAACTCTTTTTGAGTTGAGAAAACCCATCAAAACCCAATGCAACAATTAATTTTATTTTTAATTTTTTTTAACATATGTAATATGTAATTATAGTTATTACAAAAAAGAAAAAAAACTTTTGCAGCTAATTGTTACACATATACAACACATGCGCAATCCAAAAAGTAACTCTAATTCCAAAAGATAATAATCAAATTTTTTATTCACTTTTAGCATCTACCACACGAACCCACTTGATTAATTATACATCAAACAAACTCACTACCTAATCGCCTTTTGGTGATTTGGTGTTGGAGCTTTTACCCAACCGACCCCTCGTAAAACCAATCCAACAAGAACGCCTAAAACCACCACCTAACTAGGCAAAATCGTTCCATTGGGGACCCTCCAAGGTTGTTTGAGGGCTGGAAGAAGACTGGGAAGATTCTGACAAAGCCACACGTCATCTTGATTTGGCAATCTATGGGCAAATGAATTGATGGCGGTACTCATGGTTTGATATGAGTAATTTATAAAATCTAGGGACTAAAACCGTAAGATCATATCATAGAAACTATTTACGTAATTTTTTCAAAAGACGCATACTAATTTTTTTTAAAAAAATAATATGCTTATCAAAATACGAGCTATCTCGACTTAAATACGAATTAACTGACTACTCATAAACCCAAATTGATGTTGGTTATGTTCAGTCTGCATGTTGACCAAAGGGTCCTTGATATACTGGTATCAAGGTGTGTAAAATGGTTTTCCTCCCCATAAGTTTATAAGTTGAGTCCTATGATGGACAACAATATATATTTATGAGCGAAATTAACGAGTGTGCGCTAGTGAATAAAAAATATCTAATCTTTAGTCTCTACTCTTTAGTGACCACCTTGGTGAACCATACAAACATTTTGTATATACTTTTTTTTGCTAACTATAAATAAAGTAACGTTATTAAAATACACTTGAATAAACTGGTTTATGACAATTTGTGGACACCTCACCCATTTAACTAATAAATTTCTTTTCATAAGAAACACACCCAGTGAGACTTACCTATGGCCCATGGCCCCCCGAACCCCACTATGGGCCCCCCGAACCCCACTGTTTTTCCCCAGTGGTGTAAATTTACTCATTTTCATATGAAAACTTTGAGCCTAAGATTTCCGTCACTAAATACACGTTTTAACTTAGATTTAAAATTAATGAATTTAGGTTCCAAAGTCCAAACATAACCTTTTATATACAGACAATTACCCCTTTGTTTTGTGTAGTTTTTTATTTCACATATAAAATCTTATTGTGATGACACATAAGTGATACATACTAATAATTAATGATTTGAAAGTTGATCCATGCTAACATCTTGACTTGAAAATTGCCTTTGGCCACGTGAAGGGCATGCTTGCATAGAGCCGTGACCACCTTATGGACAGGACTCGGTCCCAATAACTATCATCCTTTTCACACATTGATGCATGTGGGAGGCCGCTCGTAGCACAGGTGACACCACCCGTAGGAAGGGTGCGACTGGGCATTCCACTGTGGTGAAGATGTTTGTATGTAAAGACTTTGTTCGTGCCAAAATGGTAAGGATCGATCAATAATTTTAATTACATTTTCTTTCTTTAATTTAAGATGTCACTTGTAGTGCTGTATAATATGTGTTTAAATGATGCACATCACATATGTTATTTTAAATAATTTTAGACATAATTGTAGTTGGGTAGAATAGCTAAATATGTAAAATTTTGTTATTTTAAGAAACATAATTTAAAAAGTGGAAATGTGAGATTTGTAAGACCCCCGTACTGGGCGCGTTTTGGGTTGTTTTATGATGGATAACGCAGGGGTACACCGCCCCCCCTGCGTTATGTTGATTTTTTTTGTGCGTTGTATACAAAACGCGGAGAATGGCACACTAATCAAAAATGAGTTCCGTTACGGGTGCGATTAGCTCTCCACCCCCTGTTTCAAAAAGAGCATATATCGAACGAGATCGTGCCGAAGCCAACAACCGGTTGATGGCGGATTACTTCTGCGACTCGCCGAGATACAAGAACCCGAAGACCTTTAGGCGTCGTTTTCGTATGTCTAAAAATTTATTTATGCGCATCACCAATTATTTGGAGCGTGAGTTTGATTACTTTCAGCAAAAGCCTGACGCTCGAGGGACGCTAGGATTCACGGCTATTCAGAAGGTTACATCAGCCGTACGCGTGCTCGCCTACGGAAACACGACCGACATCAACGACGAGTATTTAAAGATGGCCGAAAAACAACTCGGGACACCTTGGAGTATTTTTGTTACGGTACGTTTTGTTTTTTTAAATAGTTTATCACTTGTTTACTGTGATCATTTATTTTATAAAAGTTTTGTAAAATATAGGAATATTTAAACTATATGGACCACATTATCTGAGAGAGCCCAACGTTAACGATCTACAACGTCTTTACGAGGCACATACAAGGGTGCATGGTTTCCCTGGCATGATAGGGAGTGTAGATTGCATGCATTGAGAATGGGCTAATTGTCCAACTGCATGGCGAGGTCAATGCACACGAGGTGACCAGAAGGGACCAACGGTCAGCCTTCAAGCGATCGCTTCATACGACCTTTGGATTTGGTCGGCATTCTTTGGTGTTCCCGGTTCCAACAATGACATAACCGTCTTAGAGCAGTCTCCTGTGATGGAGAGTTACATATCTGGGACCGTTCCCGTCGCTTCGTTTTGGGCTAACAATAACTTCTACCATCATGGGTACTATCTGGGTGATGGAATATATCCAGAGTTCGCGATAATCGTTAAAACATTCAGAGACCCGATGGATAAAAAAGACAGTATTTTAAGAAAGTGCAAGAGTCTGCGAGAAAGGATATCGAGAGGTGTTTTGGTGTTCTTCAACAACGATGGGATTATGTTAAAAACATCCTTGTCGTCTGTGGTCTTTAGAAAGAATGAGATGTGCTATGTATGCGTGTATCATAATGCATAACATGATCATCGAGGACGAGGGAAGAGCAATATGTCCAACTTTCATACCGGACCCGGATCCACCACGGACTCCGGCAAATATGGAGCAACGACTCAAAAACTCGGATTCCATGCGGTCAAGAGAGATACATAACGCACTAAATGAGGATTTGGTCAAACATCTTTGGATGTATCGGCCTCTGCCTGGTGACACGATGATCAAAACGAGGGCAACAATGAAGACGATGATGAAGACAACGACGGAGATGGCGAAGACGATGAAAACGACGATGAGGACGACGACGAAGAGGGCAAAGACGACGACGAGGACGACGACGAAGATTTTTTTTTATTTTCTTGTAATATTTATTTAATATATTTGATTATTCTTATTAAAAAAAAAAAGTGTAAAAGTGACTGGGCGCCACGTGGCGCATAATGCCTGGATGTGGAGAGTTATGACTACAGCATGTTTTTGTAAAAAACCATAACTCTGACTGGGCGCCACGTGGCGCATAATGCCTAGTAGTGGAGCTTTATAACTACACATGATCTAAGAATGTTTGTACAAGAATGGATAAAAAATGAGTAATCTGGAAAAACTAGAGGAAATGTGGAGCTGACTTGCCACGTCTATAGGTGATTTTTGCCCTAACCAATGTGGATAGTCTTAGATCATCCCTGATAACTGGATCATAAACATCTAAAAACGTGTCTAATCTGCTGCGATCCTAAAAAAACCATTCATTCTTATAAGATATATATATATATATATATATATATATATATAGGATGCAGTTACTGTACGTTAATGCTTAACGTACGGTAGGTACGCGAGACGCTCAAAGGCAAAAACCTAAAACTCTCAGAAAACGCTCACAAAACTTAAATGCTCAAAAAACGGTCTTTGCGAAAGAAGTGAAAAATTGATTGATTAACAATCCAAAACTATATTTTTTCGGTGAATAAATGATTGATTGGATATGTATTGACGATTTCGAGATGTTTGGATGTGATTTCATGGATCGATTCATGAAAAAATGAATTCGCGTACGTAATGTACGCTAAGACATTATTGTATTGGATCTTTTGTAACATCCCGAAATTTCTAAAGTAATATTTATTATATTATTTTGTCGGGTGAAATAAACGAGTTAGTGGAACGATAATAATAATAGCATATATGAAGACTTAGTAGGATAATTAGATGGGATTAGATATGGACCAAAAGGAAATATGGGCATTCGGTCCATGGGCTTAAGGAAGTATAAATACCCCCTTAAACCCCAATCATTTCCATTCCATCCATTTATCCATCCTAATCTCTGCACACTCCAAAACACACACAACCCGAACCAAGATCCAAAGCCGAGGACCCGAGCTCGTTGGTGCTAGATCGTCGTGACGAACCAAAGCAACAAGACCAGCTCGTGTTCATAGTTCGACTCATTTACGGTACGTTTATATCGAGAACTTGTTCGTTTAGGTTTGGATTAGTATAGAAATGATAGATTTGTGTTTGTATGGTAAAAACGAATCCAACAAAGCTAAACTTACTGAAAATGGTTATGATTTGATGGGTTAATCGATTGATAAAAGAACCCGTAGCCTATATGCCTAAATCGCACCCTTTAAACATCGATGTTAGGTCGATTTGATGGTTGGGGTTTGTAGGTGCTGGTCAGACGATTCCGTAATACCTAAATCGAGTTATTTGGTTAAGAAACGAAAATGATTAAGGGATTTAAGGACGAACAGTACCTGCAGCTGGACAACTTCGCCTGCTAGCTAAGTTCGCCTGAAGAACTTCGCCTGCAAAGCTAAGTTCGCCTGATGACAACTTCGCTGAAAAGCTAAGTTCGCCTGATGACAACTTCGCCTGCAAAGCTAAGTTCGCCTGATGACAACTTCGCCTGCAAAGCTAAGTTCGCCTGATGAACTTCGCCTGCAAAGCTAAGTTCGCCTGATGACAACTTCGCCTGCAAAGCTAAGTTCGCCTAAGGTTTAACTTCGCCTAAAGCTAAGTTCGCCTAAGGTTTAACTTCGCCTAAAGTTAAGTTCGCTTAGAAAATAAATTAAAAACCTAATGAAAAATGTGTTAAGACAGCTCGACCCCAGCCAGGGGCTCTGCCCCTTGGACCCTGCTAGGGGCTGCCGCCCCTAGACCCCGCTGCCAGGGGCGCTGCCCCCGGACCCCTGTTTGTTGTGGGTTGTATAAAGATAGAAATACAACATAAGTAGTAGTAGTTAATTGATACATGTAAATATTATACAGTTAGCCGTGCACAGCTCAAGAAGGGAATAACGATTAACGGAGAGCGTAACAGGATTCAGGTGAGTTTCTAGCCCCATTTATGTGTTATGTTTTCGGGGCTGTGTGCATACTCGATATGTTTGTTAATACGCTTATCCTAAGAGATAAGTGTATGCCTTATGTGAATAATGTGATATGTATGAATGATTGCTTGATGGTACGTGAACGATCTTCGGATATTGCACGTACTGTCAGGTTGTAACGCTATGTATAAGGTAAGTATGATATGTATGCTTTTGTGTATGAACGTAAAAAGTTAATAAAAGAAGGAAATGATGGTTGTATGGTTACGAAAAGGGTGTCGAGCCCTAATAATACTCGAGGTATGATGTATGGTTGTATGGTAACGAAGAGGGAATCGAACCCTACTAATATTCGAGAACTAGGGAACCGAACCCTACTAATATTCGAGGAAAGAGGGTACCGAGCCCTAATAATACTCGAGGAAAGAGGGTACCGAGCCCTAATAATACTCGAGGTATGATGTATGGTTGTATGGTAATGAAGAGGGAATCGAACCCTAATAATATTCGAGAACTAGGGAACCGAACCCTACTAATATTCGAGGAAAGAGGGTACCGAGCCCTAATAATACTCGAGGAAAGAGGGTACCGAGCCCTAATAATACTCGAGGTATGATGTATGGTTGTATGGTAACGAAGAGGGAATCGAACCCTGCTAATATTCGAGAACTAGGGAACCGAACCCTACTAATACTCGAGGAAAGAGGGTACCGAGCCCTAATAATACTCGAGGAAGGAGGGTACCGAGCCCTAATAATACTCGAGGAAGGAGGGTACCGAGCCCTAATAATACTCGAGGAAGGAGGGTACCGAGCCCTAATAATACTCGAGGAATGTAGGGCGTAATGCTCTTTATAACGTAAGATATGAAAGTAAGTTAATACAAAAGAAAGTATGAAAGTATGAAAGTATGAATGTAAGAATATAAGTTTATGTGTATTGTATAGTGTATGATTAACTAGAACTCACTCAGCGTAGCTGACTTTTAGTATGCACGCAGGTGAGTAGGATGAGGCAGCTCGCTTGAGGAGACACGTGGCACTGAATAAGAGGCTGGCATCGGAAGACTCAAGACGTTTAAGTTTAATGTTTCGTTTATTTTGAAAGACAAAATGATGTTTTAAGACAAGACGTGTTTTGTTATGAAATGTTTTATGAAAGTTTTTATATTCCGCGAAAGTTTTAATGAACTCTGATTTGTAAGAACTGTGTTTATGAGTAAATCCGACGCTAAAGTAAGGCTACCGGGTTCGGGGCCTTACGTCTTTTCACTATATATATATATATATATATATATATATATATATAGAGGGAGAGATAGAGAGAGAGAGAAAGGAAAGAGTTCAAATAAAAATAAAGAGTTTCATAGGAATGATAAGAACCAATAGATATTTGACATGTGTCATTACAACATATGATTAAAGAACAAATCTAGAAAACTATGTCGGTTATAATGGTAAAAGAGTAATTCTAGGAAACTATGACGGTTTTTGATTATTTTAAATCTCAACAATTGATTAACATGATCCAATGGCTATGATTTATTCCTAGCCTTCCTAGAAAACTACTTGTTTTTAGGATAACCCTCCCCTATAGAGAAAAGAATTCAAATAAGAATAAGGAGTTTCCTATTAATGGTAAGAACCAACAAATTTTTGACATTTGGCATTACAAATATGGTGAAAGAACAATTCTAGGAAACTATGTCGGTTATAATGATGAAAGAGTAATTCTAGGAAACTTCTTGGGTTATTGGTAATTTTAAATCTCAACCATTGATTAATATGATCCAATGGTTATGATTTATTCCTAGTCTTCCTAGGAAACTATTTATTTTTAGAATAACCCTCCCCTATATATATATATAGAGTAAAGTTAAAATACAAAGGACAACAAAAATGAGAAGGGTGAGAAGGAATCCAGTCCATTGATCTTATATTTGAATAACGGAGATTAATTTAATATATAAAAATTGATGGAAATGGCATGAAGGTAATAACCCACCTTTGTTGACTTTCTCTCTTCACATGCAAGGCACATGCCAATTTCCCCCATCATTTTAAAATGTACATAACTTTTTCATATGACATTATTTTTTTTAAAAAATTCACCATAATAATAAGTGTTTTTTTATCTTTAATATAAGTATCATATTGTTATATAAAAATAAAAAAAAATAATGGGTTTTTTAATTGTGTTTTTTGTTGTTCATTGTGTCATTGTGTAATATGTTGTTTCCATTGTGTTTTACGTTTCAAGTCATTGTGTTATATATATTCACCATTGTGTCTTACGTTTTAGGCCATTGTGTTATACGTATTCACCATTGTGTCTTATGTTTTAGGTCATTGTGTTATACGTATTCACCATTGTGTTTTACGTTTCAAGTTATTTTGTAACATGTATTAATCATTGTGTTTTATGCATTAGATAATTTGTTGTTATTTTATCATTATTTTTACATATTATTATTACACAATGGTGTTATTAGTATTTAAAAAAAAACATAATGATGAGTTGAAATACACAATGACGAAAATACACAATGACGAAAAAAGAAACAATGATAAGCAAAAAGACACAATGGTGTGCGAAAAGACACAATGACGAAAAAAGACACAATAATAAGCGAAAAGACACAATGGTGTGCGAAAAGACACAATGACGAAAAAAGACACAATTATTAGCGAAAAGACACAATGGTGTGCGAAAAGACACAATGACGAAAAAAGACATAATGATTTGCGAAAAGACACAATGACGAAAAAAGACACAATGAGAAGCGAAAAGACACAATGGTGTGCGAAAAGACACAATGACGAAAAAAGACACAATGATAAGCGAAAAGACACAATGGTGTGCGAAAAGACACAATGACGTTATTTTTGTTTTAAATTTTATATAACAAAAATCATACTCATATTAAAGATAAAAAACGCTTGTTATTATGATGAATTTTTAAAAAAAATATCATACGAAAATGTTATAAAAGTTCTAAAATGATGGGGGTATTAACATGTGCCTAGCATGTGGAGAGAGAAAATGTATACAATTACCTTAATACCATTTTCCTTTGGTCCCCACTTGACACATGTCAATTATTTATGGCTTCTCACACTTTTTATTACCTTTTATAGAATAACTTGACCAAATATATATTAATAAAATCTCTTCAATAGGGAGGACGATCAAGAACGACATGTTATAGAAATCGGATGTCCAAGAAACACATTTTATATATGGTCTTAAGATTATGAAATATGCTTTTCCTATGAGGATAATGGCACTTTACACTTGCATAAATGATCAAGCAAAAAGTACAAATAAATTTTATTTTTCTTT
Organism: Bidens hawaiensis; assembly: GCF_021521415.1. Classification (NCBI taxonomy): domain Eukaryota; kingdom Viridiplantae; phylum Streptophyta; class Magnoliopsida; order Asterales; family Asteraceae; genus Bidens; species Bidens hawaiensis. The sequence continues at coordinate 366,307 of NW_027493002.1, read as the reverse complement.
TTTTTTAAATGACCTTTGCTAATGATAAATTTTCCTTTGTTGAGGTGTTTTTAAGGTGGAAGGAAGATTCAAAAGGAAATATTAATGACTAAGAAAATATAACACATCACCTATTTTTGCTTAAAAAGAAGGTAGGTCAAAATGTATCACGTGAAAAAAAAAACATTTGTAGAGTTAATAAGATTTCGTCTTAAATAATTATTTATTTTAAAAACTTACACTTTCAACAATATTTCCAATCTCACTTAAATTTTCAACTATTTGTGCAGTACAAAATTTAGATGATAGTTGAATAATATAAACTATGCGATGCCGCATATACCGAACTGGGTTAATCCAGACTGGATCATGAGATCTTCCATTATTACACTGCACTACTCAAGTATAATTCATGAACTAATCATTTAACACACACTCGCTTTCCACTTAACTTAATGAAATCTAATCTAGTGCTTGAAACCAGACTTCGATTGAAGGTTATATTAGTTAGAACTAAATTATACATGTGCACACTTTGATCTATGAGTTGTGACAAGACAAACGCTAAAATACAATGTAGTAAAATAAATGATGGATAGATGGTAGAAATATACAAGAAAAACGACAAGAAGCATGTAATGTAATGTTGATAAAACATATGACGTGAGTAGGGGACCTTCTGAATGGACCATATCCTTCCATTCCTTTAATCTTTAATGCCATTTTCCTCAAATTTATTTTTCTTTGGGCCACTTTTCTTTAATATCTTTATTTAAAGGGTGTTTGAAAACATGTAGCATTTAACAGAAAATGTTGTTTTTTTAATGATGAATAAAGATCTAATTTACCGTCGCTAGTTACGACCACGACATTGATTATGCGTGTTTAATGCCTGTTATGCGCGTTCAAACACTGGTTACTGCTCGAAATTCTGCCCATGTCAACCTATTTTTGAGATTGTGATCAAAATTTTCAAGCCAACCGATTGATCAGTTTTGCCATAAATCAACTCGTTTACAAACAGAGCCAACATGCTATGGCTTGTTTAGCACTGTAACATCTCAGGTGAATCCCGCATCGGTTGTGGACAAAAAAGATTTTTGGTTCATAAGTAAATGTCTGCCTCTTAAATCATCAACGCATTTTGAGCTTAATGTAATTAGTGGACGAGGGAAGGGCTCTACAGTTAAGCGTGCTTAGGTGGAAGCAGTACTAGTATGGGTGACCCACGGGAAGTCTCTACTGGGGCAACAAAAAACAAATATGTGAGCTTTTGATGGCAAAGAGGATAATATTTGTGGTATGAGAAGCCGGATGTTACAACCACCTGATCCGAGCTTAGTTCAGCTCGTTTGCCAAACAACCCTAGTATAAATTAAAGTTTGTTAATCAAATTTAAAAATTACAAAACATTTGTAAAGATAAACGATTATAAAAATAAATATATAAGTTATTTCAGGTATTTAATGTTTATAAAGACATTTGTGACTAAATATTTAATTTGGGTTGGGCTTAACAATGGGCCCCTGAGGTCAGTTTGATTCGGTGGACCCACAGGCCACAAGTAAGTAAAAACAAGCTCAATGCTTAACAATGAGTCCCTCCATTCGTCCCTTTCATATAATCATCATATTCCTTTTTATTATTATAATCATATATTCTCTTAACAATATCCATCATATTGTGGGTCTATGGATTTTAATATTTCGATAACGATTTATGTTTTTCTAAAACAAATTTATTTTTATTGTTCCGTGTATCGTGTATGTGCAGTAACATCAACTTTTCACATAAATAAATGGCTTGGTCAAGGGTGACTCGTGGGACATCAAAAACAAATTAGCGCTTTAGGCTTATGCTTAATTTAGGCCCCCAAGTCTAAAAAAACATTATATATGAATATATTATAATGAGTAGAGTAAACTCAAAGTAATGTATTGATGTTGTGATAGGCTTGGTTGTTACTAAATTATAAGTTATTAGTTCAAAATTTGTAATAAGCAAAATTTATTTTATTATCATTTGTCATAAAAAGGCCCCAAAATCATGTTCCGATTTAGGCCTCCATATTCGTTGAGACAGCCCTGGACAAAGTACGAATACACACACAAATAAAATAAAATTAAAAAAGCTAGTTTATCTATATCTACACTATATATAATATAGAAGATGACGACAAATTAATACGCTTATGATTAAGTAATTTACAAACTACCAAACACATAGTATGACCTTCAATAGCGGCAAGAGTCACTAAATCATTAAATCTCGTGTGTTTTAATTTATTCAAATATAGTTACAACATCCCCCCCCCCCCTTTCTCCCATCTATACTAAACCTTTGTTAACTTAAAAAATAGTTAAAAATTTGCACCCTCAACTTTAACATCTACTTGGCAACTTTATTTACTTTTTAATTTTCTTTCTTATTTTTATGTATATTATATCATAAAAAATAAAGAAACTTATCGTTGCGACGAGCTCATTTTTTTCAACGTTTTGATATAAATTCCATTCATTACCGAGCTGTTGTTTACGATGTACAAGTCGACAACGCATTAATGTACAATTTAAATATGCAATCATAATATAACAGGTGGTTAAAAGCATCCAATGTCCACCTATTTTTTCTCACAAAGATAGAAACAAGACCTCCAAATATTACAACAACCCAACTTAAGGTATTCAATAAACTTCAATAATCACGTTACCTTTTCACTTTTCTAATTTAAATACAAAAAATAGTAACACAATTATTTTTTTAACCGTAACACATAATAATTTGATATTTAACCTTAAATTATCTAGTTTGATGAATCATTACATATTTCTACACTATTCTCTAAAATAAAATAAAATAAATCTCGTATTTATGACATTATTAATTTTAACATTTACTCAACCCATATACTTATTTTTGTTGTGTCGAACCCGCTTAAAATCGTGTGGTGTTCGGGTCGTGTTTCACGTCGTGCCGAACCATTAACACCCATAATTGTTACGTGATTATCAAGGCATGTGTTCAAATACCCGTTGCATCGTGCGAGAACCTTTCTAGTATTTATATATATTATAAAGATAAACTGCAAATATCTAAGTTAATATTAAAAAAACAAGCACAGGAATGGAGAATGGTGTGTGCAATAGTGTAATAGGTTAAGTGGTGGAGAGTGTAATGAGGTGGCGACGAGTGAAGAATGGAGAATAACATGGTCTTATTAAGAAGTACGAAAAGTGAGTCCCAGCTGAATCACAAAAGTCTTTGAAGAATGCACAAAACAATTTCTAAAAAGACGTAACTTAAGATGGCTTGACCCCAGATATCCCATCAAAACCTAAGATAACAAACTACGTACTTGGCTAAATGATGTAGCCATTCACCAAAACATGTCTAATAACATGTTAGCTGTAACATCTCAAGTAAACTGTGCTAGTAAATCGTCTGTTTTGCCCTTAATGAATTGTCCATCTAGCAACTCAGTGTTTTGTTTTCCCTTGACGAATTGTTCGCCCAAACAAAACATGTCTTGGCAGAGAAGTTTTTCTCTCTCAACCGTTTGATAATCACGAGACTTGAAAATAAACATTTGGAGAAGACAATCACCTTGTTCTTAAACCCGTTACATAAAAAATATAGTACGTTCTTAGTGAAGAAAACCCTTTTTTTATTTTTTTTAAGTTTTATTTTTACCGCTATACTATAAATAAAATACGACCTTAACTAATTTGTTTATCTCAATCAATTAACTAATTTAATTTTTTTGTAATAGTTTTCATTTGTGAACTTTTTATATAAAAAATCGATGAGCAATTGTGTTTATTTTATTTTTTTTCTTGACACCCTGACACAAATTTTGTTGAAAACGAAGTAGTGTTCAAACTATAGTTTTTCTATTTTATTATTATTATTTTTTGTATCACAAGTTACAAAGGTGACAGACTATCATAACATAAAGGTACAGAGGTGATCCGTATTGAACCCTATGAACAATATTAGTACCTGATATTTATTATCATAACCGGTACCTGTATTCGCTCGTATTCATTTTTAAGGTTTTTACAATGGTATTTTTTATTTTCCTGGGCATTCTAATATAAATTTTATTGAAAAATGGAGTTACACACAAAATAAAGAACAATCGTTTTCGTAACTACGTTACTTTTCCGTGCATTCTAACTATATTGTCGCAACATGGTTTTTTTTCCTACGCTTCGATTCCAAAGACAATATGTCACCGCTTGCTAACTATATTTTGCTAGCTATATCTTTTACAAACAACAAAGTCCCAGGGATCACCTTTTTGTTCAAAGAACAAAACATGGTGGCCTCGCCAACCTATTAGAATGAAACTTACAACTGAGAAAACTCCCAGAGTTAGTCTGAAACACAATGTTTCAAATAAGACTCGAACTGGCAATTTCTTGGAGGCAAACTATTAGGGGGTGTTAGAGTGAGCTTCTGAAAACTGCTTATTTACTTTATGAAAAGCAAAAACAATTTGAAAATGTTTCATTTTGAAGCTTTTCAGCACACATCAATTTCTATTTACCAAACAACTTTTGCTTTTTAAAAAATTAATAAACAAATAAGCAGTTTTCAGAAGCTTACTCAAACACCCCCTAGGACTTATGAGTCTAAGAGCATTCCCGACCCATTCCCTACCATATATCCATATATATATCATATAATTACACTAATAATCACTGTATTTTATCTCTTCTGTTTAATTAAATAATATTTTTTATACCTTTATCATTATCTTTTCTCTCTCTTTCACTCACAACCACTTTTAGATAATATTAAAATATTATACGGTATAAACAGTGAAACCTCAAATTTAACTTTTACATATAACATTTTCTCTCTAATCTACTCACAATCACTCATAACCATACCATATAATTTACAAAACCCTTTCACACAAATATAGGGAATAGGCTGAGAATGCTCTAAGGTGTGCATGGGTCAGTTTAGGGTGGTTTTAGGCTAAACTCATAACCATAACCAATATGTCGGTTAATAGATAACTATAACCATAACCATAACCGAAGGTTACCATCTAAGATCAAGAATCCACTCCATTTTTAGCGTTGATAATTAATATGTAGACATGTGATAGACTTGTCGTAGCAATATATGATAGATAGCTCCTTAAACCTTAAGTGAGCATCTTCGGCACTAAGGAGATAGTATACGCATTTTAAAGTCCACCATTTCCTAATGTCATACCATCTCAATGATGTCGATTTGAGTTGACAAGTAGTTTCGTAAAGTAGAAAGATTAGGATTGACTTCGATTTCTCAAATACCAATTCTAACAACTTCGGGTGGTTGTAGTTCATCACACAACCTCCCCTTGGTTGATTTATGTAGGTTATAATTACACATTCCGTTAACATATGGTTTCCTTGACTAATTTGATATCCTAAGCAAAGCCATTTTCGGATTACCAAGGTTTAGAAAAATTCACCATAACTTATATCTCATCATTTCTAAGTACAATATAAGGATCCGTGTTTCGATAATGTATCAAAGTATGTCTATCTTTCAAGAACATGAATCGATCATGAACGATTGCCAATGATATTGACAACCACCAACTTTGATTTAGTGATTTAAGATGGTGAAACATTTCTCATCAAAAGATAATTGTAATATAACCATGTACTTTACTGTGACATCTGCCCGATCCGACCCGACCCAGGTACCCGTTTCTCCGATCCGATCTCCTTCTTTTATGATTTAATATTTATTTATACTTATATTTTACTTTTAATAATAAAATATTTTCCTTCCCGCCTCTTTCTCTCTCTTTCTTTCCGCCGTCCCGTCCCTCTTCTTCTCTCTCTCCGCCTTCTTTTCCCTCTTGTCGTCGTCCCGCCTTTTTCTCTCTCTTGCCGTCGTTCCGCCCTTAAGCCTTGTTTCCCTCTTTCTTCCAACTCTTTCCTTGTCCTTTGTTTCTTCCCGCATAAGGTTGTCTGCGCAGCTCCACGCGCCAGACTCCTTTCAAGGAAGCCTGCGTGAAGACCATCTGTTCCAGCGATACGCGAGACGAACTCTTCTCGCAGCGCGCTAAGAATTGTAATTCTTCTCGCAGCGCGCGAAGAACGGTAGTTCTTCCCGCGACGCGCTAAGGATTTGTAGTTCTTCTCGCAGCGCGCTAAGAATCGTAGTTCATCCCTCGACGCGCGAAGAATTATAGTTCTTCCCGCGGCGCGCTAGGAATTATAGTTCCTCCCGCGGCGCGCTAAGAAATGTGATTCATCCCGCGGCGCGCCTTAGCCTTCTCGCGCTAAACCCTTTGAGTTTTCTTCTGTTGAATCTAGCCGTTTGCTTTTGTGTTGTCTTATCTTTTGAGCTGTTGACCTAATCTGCTTTATGTCTGAAAAGTTACTTTCGGCGCAGCATGCGCACCAACCCCATTGGTTGGCAGAAAAAGTGACTGACAATATCCTTGGAGATCTGCTTTTTCCATGCTTGACCAGTACCTTTATCTGAACCGCCCATGCCTTTTTTACTGTTCCCTGTCAGCTTTATCTTGCCCCCTGCAGCTGCCACATCTTTTGATATCTTTTGCTTTTGGAATCTTTTACTTTTTGAGATCTTTTCCCCTTTTTCTAGGGATTGTGTTCCCTAGGGTTTCTCTATAAATAATAATATTATTTTTCCTAACACATCACACACAAACACTTAATTTAACCTCCTCCTTGCTCTCTCTGCCGCCTTCCTCTCTGCCTCCGTCTTCCTTTCTATTCTGCCCTGCTTTTCCGGTAATATATATATATTATAAATAATAATTTACTTATTAATTATGCTAACTTATAATCAAGACTTAAAACAAATCATTAAAACAATAATCTTTAATTATAGGTTAACTTGTGCTTGTTTAAAGTTGGTTCTAGCTTTATCTTACACCGCATCATTTATCAAGTGAGTAATCTCGTACCTAATCCCTTTTTGCTTTTAATGTTTTGGGATGTTCATGTGTTCATACAAACTTAGAGTCTTAAACTGTTTATGAACTTTAGTCGCGCAGTATCCCATGTGTTGAGGACGTAGACTTGGCTGTTTATTTGTATGTGTGGATCATTAACCGTCTTGTCGGTCTATTCCGCAGTTCTCATGGTACCATTAGATGAACACGGGAGAACTATCGTTTATGATTTTCTCTTTTGTTTGCACATGCACAGTTTGTCTTGTTTGTGAGCTCAATTGTGAGCACTGGCAGTCTATGAATCTTAGAGTTGATCCCGATCAAATTACACCCCTGTTGAAAACCAGACATACACATGTTGCGCGCAGATTTATTGTTATCTATGTATTGTATTAAACTTGATTTCTCACCAACACGCAAGTGTTTGACGTTTATTTTAACACATGTTCAGGTTTGCAGTAGCTGTTTTGGAGCTTGTGGACACGTAGGAAGTTTTCTTTATTTTTGACCTAGATTAAAATGTATCAAGACAAGTTATTTGTTGTTCTAATATTTTGCTTTATAATATATTGATTTATGATGATTTATGTTATCTTGTGTTTACCCTGCGCGTGCGCGAATGAATGTATTTATTAAATATTGACACCCAATAGTGTCACGAGTAATGAAACAATATGTGGCGCCCCGATGTATAATCCGCCTTTGGTCGGGGTGTTACAGATTGGTATCAGAGCTCGTTGACTTTAGGATAGGTGGTTAGACGTAACGGCCTAGAATACCTAAGAGTCCCTTCTCGCGCATGAGAGAAATCTCATGTTTGCGCGCTTATTGTTAATTACTCGTTATTTATGAATATGCTCGCGCTTGCGCAGTATATGATTTTATGTTTTATTTCGCGATATTTCGATTTTTGTTGAATTTCGATTTTTATTGATTTTTCTTACATATTCGTTTGTTGGGTTTGAAAATCCGAAAAGTCATGGTGATACATGAATAGTTGATTTTCAATTTCCATTTACGATTATGTTCTGAGGTTGGAGACTTGAAAAGTCATGGTGATACATGAATTGTCAACCTCCAATACTCATTTTCTTGTGTATTTTATATTGAAGATTGAAAAGTCATGGTGATACATGAATCGTCAATCTCCAATACTCGTTTGCTCGTATATTTTAAATTGGGAATTCGGAAAGTCATGGTGATACATGAATTGTCGATTCTTGATTCGAATTTGTTACCTTTATTAAGTCTGCATTTAAAGTCATTTAATCTACTTTAACTTTTGATAGTATCTAACCCTGCGAAACCAAGCTTTATAAAGTTATACTTTGCGCTAAAACCAAGATATTAACTAAAATTAAAACTTTTATAGAATGCCTCCGCTATCAGCTCGCCATCTCAAGAAAGAAGCCGCGCGCAGACGTTCGCGGCAACGTTCCCAGGAAATGGCCGCCGCAATAGCCCAAGCTTTGAGCCAAAACAATACCAACACCTCTGGTTACAACATTAAGTCCTTTAACGCGGGTAACCCTCCAAAGTTCACAGGTCTTGAAGGAGCCACCGTGATGCTCCAGTGGCTTGAGAAAATAGAAAACACTTTCCTCCACACCCAATGCCCCTCAGACAGACGAACCCTATATGCTTCCAGTGTCCTGGAATCCAGAGCGCTTACATGGTGGAATGGAGTAGCTCATGCGCGTGGCGCAGAGGCTGCTTCTAGCATGACATGGGAGGAATTCAAGGAAATTCTTACGCGAGAATTCTGCCCTCCCAACGAAGTTAAGCGCCTGGAGGAGGAATTTTGGAACTTGAAGCAGTACAGCGGTGAAGCGCGCGAGTACGCGACGCGCTTCCATGAACTAAGCCTGCTTGTCCCTCACCTTGTTACCCCTTCCCGCCGAGCCATAGAGAAATTCCTTGGGGGTCTCCCCATGGAAATTCAAGATTCTGTATGGGCCAGAAACCCAGTAACCCTCTCTGACGCCATCGAGTTGGCCGCTGTGCTCAGCGACAACCATGTCGGAGCAGGAACCCTGTTCCTGCGGGGAACAGAAAAGACCAAACTCACCAAGACTGCCCCTGAACCAACAGAAACCAAACCTGAACCCTCAAACCGTAACAACCTCAAGCGCAGGCGCAAGGCCTATGCGCTTACCAACCCGCCCATTGTCCAGCAACCCATCTACCAACCCCCAGTTTATGCGCCTAACCCTCTGTCAGCCTACCCAACACCTCCTGTAGTCCACAACTATGCCTTAACCAATCCAGCACTCCCTGCCCCGCCAACTAAGAAACCTTACACAGGGAACCACCCCTTTTGCCCAACCTGTAGACTCCACCACCCACCTCAAGTCCCATGTCGACTTTGTACCCGATGTGGCCGCGCTGGTCACCTTGCAGAAAACTGTAGAGTCCCTCTCGCCAACCCAATTGCGCCAACACCACCAGTCTACCCGCAGAACCCACAACCAACCTACCAAAACCCACGACCCAGATCGTGCTTTAACTGCGGTGATCCCAGTCATTTCCGGAACGCGTGCCCGAGACTACAAGTGCAAATCACACAGGCGAATCCGGTGAACCAGATTTCAAACCAAGTGACGCGTGGACGAGCTTTTAATATAACCGCGCACCAAGCGCAAGCGAATAATGACGTAGTTAATGGTACATTTTTGCTTAACGGATTTTATGCTTCTGTACTTTTTGATACTGGCGCCGATCGAAGTTTTATCTCTCGCGCCTTCGAGCAGAAGCTTGCGCGACCGCGCAGCGATTTAAAAGAAGATTTTTCAGTTGAATTGGCTAATGGTGAAACTGTTTTAATTAACTCAGTGATTAAGGATTGCACGCTTAACCTTAACGAAAACGATTTTCTGATCGACCTCATCCCCATGCCTCTTGGAAGTTTCGATGTTATCATTGGTATGGACTGGCTCTCGAATAATCGCGCCGAAGTTATTTGCGCCAAGAAGTTGATTCGCATTCCTCGAGAAAATGGTGATCTTCACATCTACGGCGAAAAACCCTCCAGTGGTCTTAAGCTTATGTCTTGCGCCGAAGCCCGAAGACTCATGCGGAAAAGGTGTATTGCATTCTTAGCCCATGTGGTTAAACCTGCTGAAGAAAAGAAGCTTCGCGATATCCCTGTTGTGCGTGATTTCCCTGAAGTTTTTCCTGATGATCTTCCTGGTATCCCTCCCGCTCGGGAAGTCGAGTTCCGTATTGATCTTGTCCCTGGTGCTTCCCCCGTAGCTAAATCTCCTTATCGTCTTGCACCCGCTGAGATGCAAGAATTGGCAAGCCAACTTCAAGAGTTGACCGCTAAAGGATTCATTCGCCCTAGCTCTTCGCCCTGGGGTGCTCCGGTGTTGTTCGTTAAAAAGAAAGATGGATCGTTTCGCATGTGTATCGATTACCGCGAGTTGAACAAACTCACCATTAAAAACCGGTATCCCTTACCGCGTATTGACGACCTCTTTGATCAACTCCAAGGTGCCTCTTGTTTCTCCAAGATTGATCTCCGCTCTGGCTATCACCAGTTGCGCATCCGCGATGAAGATGTTCCGAAGACTGCTTTTCGAACTCGTTATGGCCATTTTGAATTCTTGGTCATGTCCTTCGGTTTAACCAACGCACCCGCCGTTTTCATGGATCTAATGAATCGGGTGTGTAGGCCTTTCTTGGATAAATTCGTGATTGTGTTTATCGATGATGTTCTGGTGTATTCTAAGACCAAGGCCGAGCATGAGCAACATCTTCGGTTGGTGTTGCAGAAGCTTCGAACCGAGCAGCTCTATGCTAAGCTTTCCAAGTGTGAATTCTGGTCTGATGAAGTACAGTTTCTTGGCCATGTTGTGAACAAGATGGGTATTCATGTCGACCCATCCAAAATTGAAGCAATCAAGAACTGGATCACGCCATCCACTCCTTCTGAGATCCGTTCCTTTCTGGGCTTAGCTGGTTATTACCGGCGCTTCATTTCGAACTTCTCGAAGATCGCTTTGCCTTTAACAGCTCTAACGCATAAAGGTAAACCGTATATTTGGGGCTCGAAGCAAGAAGAAGCCTTTCTGACGCTCAAGCGTTTGTTGTGTGAAACTCCTGTTCTTGCGCTACCTGAGGGTAATGATGATTTTGTTGTGTACTGCGATGCCTCCAACCAAGGTCTCGGTTGTGTTCTTATGCAACGAGGCAAGGTTATCGCTTACGCATCAAGGCAACTTAAGGTTCATGAAAAGAATTATACAACTCACGACCTCGAACTAGGCGCAGTGGTATTTGCCTTGAAGATCTGGAGACACTACCTTTATGGTACTAAGTGTATCCTCTACACTGACCATAAAAGCCTTCAGCATATCTTTGATCAGAAGGAACTTAACATGAGGCAACGCCGATGGAACGAACTCATCAGCGATTACGATTGTGAGATCCGGTATCATCCTGGTAAGGCTAATGTGGTAGCCGATGCGCTCAGCCGAAAACCCTGCCAGCTTAACTGTATCTTGCCGCGCACCCAGCTTCACTTCGCGCCGATTCAAAGCAACCTTGAATCGCGTATTCGTGACGCGCAGCGCGCATCCATCAGTAATGGTAACCTTCGCGCCGAGTTAGCGTGTGGCGCGGAAACACATTTTGTGCCCAATCTGAGTGGAATTCTCTGTTATCTCAATCGCATCTGGATTCCCTTTGATGAGAATCTTCGCGCTGATATCCTGAGTGAAGCGCACAAATCTCGGTATTCTATTCATCCTGGCGCTGATAAGATGTACAAGGATTTGCGCATTACTTATTGGTGGCCCGGTATGAAAAAGGATATTGCTGTGTTCGTAGCTAGATGCCTGACTTGTTCTAAAGTAAAAGCTGAACACCAACGCCCATCTGGTTTGCTCGAACAACCAGAAATTCCTACGTGGAAATGGGAAGGTATAGCGATGGACTTTATTACCAAGTTACCTTTGACAGCAAGCAAACATGATAGCATTTGGGTAATAGTGGATCGTTTGACTAAGTCTGCTCACTTTCTGCCCATTCGTGAAAACTACCGTGTTGAGCAACTCGCGCAGCTTTATGTCAAGGAAATTGTCTGCCGCCACGGTACTCCTTTGAGCATCATATCCGATCGCGATGGCCGTTTTATATCTCGCTTTTGGAAATCTCTCCAATCTGCGCTAGGAACTCGCTTGGACATGAGTACGGCATATCATCCTCAGACTGACGGTCAGTCTGAGCGAACTATTCAAACTCTTGAGGATATGCTCCGATCTAGTGTTCTTGATTTTGGAGGTAATTGGGATTCGCACCTGCCTTTGATCGAGTTCTCTTATAATAACAGCTATCATTCCAGTATCGGTATGGCCCCATTTGAAGCACTTTACGGTCGTAAATGCCGCTCCCCGATTTGTTGGAGCGAAGTGGGAGAAACTCAAATCACAGGACCCGAACTTGTTCAAGAGACAACCGATAAAATCGCCAAGATCCGTGATCATCTGCTGACTGCCAGAAGCCGACAGAAGAGTTACGCAGATCGCAGGCGAAAGCCTCTCGAATTTCAAGTTGATGATCTTGTTCTCCTCAAAGTGTCGCCTTGGAAAGGTGTTGTCCGCTTTGGGAAGAAAGGTAAGCTTGCTCCTCGATATGTTGGACCATTTAAGATTCTCGCGCGTGTGGGAAAAGTTGCCTACAGACTTGACCTGCCGCCCGCGCTCAGTAATGTGCATCCAACGTTCCATGTATCCAATCTCAAGAAGTGTTTAGCCGACGAGAACCTTCACATTCCACTTGATGAAGTTCAAGTTGATGAAACTATGCATTTCGTTGAGAAGCCTGTTGAGATTATGGATCGCGAGGTTAAGCAAACCAAGCGCAGTCGTATCCCTATTGTTAAAGTTCGCTGGGAGTCCAAGCGCGGAGCCGAGTTTACATGGGAAAGGGAAGATCAAATGAAGATCAAGTACCCGCACCTGTTCTCTGCGCAACCTACTTCGAGATAAATTTCGGGACGAAATTTCTTAAAGTAGGGGAGACTGTGACATCTGCCCGATCCGACCCGACCCAGGTACCCGTTTCTCCGATCCGATCTCCTTCTTTTATGATTTAATATTTATTTATACTTATATTTTACTTTTAATAATAAAATATTTTCCTTCCCGCCTCTTTCTCTCTCTTTCTTTCCGCCGTCCCGTCCCTCTTCTTCTCTCTCTCCGCCTTCTTTTCCCTCTTGTCGCCGTCCCGCCTTTTTCTCTCTCTTGCCGTCGTTCCGCCCTTAAGCCTTGTTTCCCTCTTTCTTCCAACTCTTTCCTTGTCCTTTGTTTCTTCCCGCATAAGGTTGTCTGCGCAGCTCCACGCGCCAGACTCCTTTCAAGGAAGCCTGCGTGAAGACCATCTGTTCCAGCGATACGCGAGACGAACTCTTCTCGCAGCGCGCTAAGAATTGTAATTCTTCTCGCAGCGCGCGAAGAATGGTAGTTCTTCCCGCGACGCGCTAAGGATTTATAGTTCTTCTCGCAGCGCGCTAAGAATCGTAGTTCATCCCTCGACGCGCGAAGAATTATAGTTCTTCCCGCGGCGCGCTAGGAATTATAGTTCCTCCCGCGGCGCGCTAAGAAATGTGATTCATCCCGCGGCGCGCCTTAGCCTTCTCGCGCTAAACCCTTTGAGTTTTCTTCTGTTGAATCTAGCCGTTTGCTTTTGTGTTGTCTTATCTTTTGAGCTGTTGACCTAATCTGCTTTATGTCTGAAAAGTTACTTTCGGCGCAGCATGCGCACCAACCCCATTGGTTGGCAGAAAAAGTGACTGACAATATCCTTGGAGATCTGCTTTTTCCATGCTTGACCAGTACCTTTATCTGAACCGCCCATGCCTTTTTTACTGTTCCCTGTCAGCTTTATCTTGCCCCCTGCAGCTGCCACATCTTTTGATATCTTTTGCTTTTGGAATCTTTTACTTTTTGAGATCTTTTCCCCTTTTTCTAGGGATTGTGTTCCCTAGGGTTTCTCTATAAATAATAATATTATTTTTCCTAACACATCACACACAAACACTTAATTTAACCTCCTCCTTGCTCTCTCTGCCGCCTTCCTCTCTGCCTCCGTCTTCCTTTCTATTCTGCCCTGCTTTTCCGGTAATATATATATATTATAAATAATAATTTACTTATTAATTATGCTAACTTATAATCAAGACTTAAAACAAATCATTAAAACAATAATCTTTAATTATAGGTTAACTTGTGCTTGTTTAAAGTTGGTTCTAGCTTTATCTTACACCGCATCATTTATCAAGTGAGTAATCTCGTACCTAATCCCTTTTTGCTTTTAATGTTTTGGGATGTTCATGTGTTCATACAAACTTAGAGTCTTAAACTGTTTATGAACTTTAGTCGCGCAGTATCCCATGTGTTGAGGACGTAGACTTGGCTGTTTATTTGTATGTGTGGATCATTAACCGTCTTGTCGGTCTATTCCGCAGTTCTCATGGTACCATTAGATGAACACGGGAGAACTATCGTTTATGATTTTCTCTTTTGTTTGCACATGCACAGTTTGTCTTGTTTGTGAGCTCAATTGTGAGCACTGGCAGTCTATGAATCTTAGAGTTGATCCCGATCAGATTACACCCCTGTTGAAAACCAGACATACACATGTTGCGCGCAGATTTATTGTTATCTATGTATTGTATTAAACTTGATTTCTCACCAACACGCAAGTGTTTGACGTTTATTTTAACACATGTTCAGGTTTGCAGTAGCTGTTTTGGAGCTTGTGGACACGTAGGAAGTTTTCTTTATTTTTGACCTAGATTAAAATGTATCAAGACAAGTTATTTGTTGTTCTAATATTTTGCTTTATAATATATTGATTTATGATGATTTATGTTATCTTGTGTTTACCCTGCGCGTGCGCGAATGAATGTATTTATTAAATATTGACACCCAATAGTGTCACGAGTAATGAAACAATATGTGGCGCCCCGATGTATAATCCGCCTTTGGTCGGGGTGTTACATTTACTAGACTACATCACATGTCTTGATTAATTATCAAGTAAAACAAAGCTTCTTCATAGATTTTAGATGGTAAAAGGAGTTTAGCTCATAATGAGCATAATGATAGACATTAAGATGATTGATAACAACAAATACATGATTAAACTTAGAACAATCTAACCAAGTGTAGATGAATCCTTCTTCTTAATGATGGTAATGATGGTTGATGATGATGATTAGTGGTGATGACCTCCAAGCCTTCAAACTCTTCACTAGATCTTCAAAGTGAGTGTTAGTGTGTGTTTTTATAAGTGAAAACCGGAGAGAACTATTTTCAAGGCACACTTGATGAATGTAACATGAGTCACTATTTATAGGCAATCTGGACGATGAGGCACGACCCCGTGCATGATGAGCACGGCCCCGTGTATTTTATGACATGTGCCAGATTTGTTTTGTCTTTTGTGTGAGGTGGCAACGGCCCTGTGGTTAGCAGGCACGGCCCCGTGTTGTTTAGTGACATGTGCTCAATTCTTCTTTGTCTTTTCTGCATTCCTGTCCACGGCCCCGTGCTTTTGCTTATAGATTTTGTCTTTTCTTGTTTCAGAAGCATGGGGGCGTGTTTCTTGAGGCATGGGGGCGTGTTTCTTTGTTTTCTTGTGTTTTCTTCTGTTTTCTTCGTCTTTTTGCTTGTTTCTTCGTTTGAGGCTTGGTTTCACCTGAAATTATGTTTTATTATGATAAGTAGTCTTTTATGCTATGTTATTAGATAGAAATTGCAGTTTTTAGAGATTATTTGATGCCAAAAAGATGTATATTTCTATGTACATCAAAAATCATCACACTTGAACATTGCTTATCCTCAAGCAATCGTCTTATAAATGTTCTCTAAAAACAGCAAATTTAGATTATAGCTATTCCTTAAGTGAGCTCCAAGAAGATGAAACAAAATAACCAATCTTTATGTTAGTGATAAAAGAGAAAAACTTCTGTTTTTATGAGTTTCCGTTTATGCAAAACGTCACGTTCTCACAATGTTCACTCACACTCGGTTTTAAATCTGATTATACCTGTGATGTAGGTATGTGAACACTCTTAGCCAAAATGCAACCTGTGATAAATAAGCTTGTAACAAGTTCAAATCTCCACCTTTTGAAGGGTCGCATAGATCAGAAGGTAAAAAGGAGTTTTGATTTAGTGTGAGTAGGAATTGGTATTTTGTGGTGGTTTAAGGGTTAATGGTAAATACATCTTCTACTGTTCTTCGGGAGTTTGAGATGTCTTCATTGGTTAGCTCCTTTTCTCTCTCTCTCTCCCTCTCTCTCTCTCTCTCTCTTTAGATGCCTAATGACTCTTTTAAGGTCAGATCGTCAAGATCAGTTTTATCGAGGATGTGGATCAATTCTTCCTCAATCATGTTCTGAATATAACTTCCAGCTCTAATGGATCGTTCGGCTTTGAGCCTAATAGCCCCCACCCTCATTAGTTCGGTATATTCATGCTGAGACTGAGTTTGACTTTTTCTACATCTTCCTTTGTGGGACCAGTTTCCGCAACCTAAGCATCGTTCATATCTTTTTGCTCTTCTCTTCATTGCGTTTTTGGAAATTCCACAGAATGGTGGCCTTTGTGCGTTTTGGCGTCACTTTTTCCTCACCTCATTGCTAAAGAGAAAGATTCTCTCCCTAAGTTCTGGAGGCAACCTAGGTTTTGTGAAGTGTATGCAGCAAAGGAAATTGAAATCGAAAGAATGCATTTCAGTTCTTTAGGGTCTGCCGGTAAAAGACCAGTGTTGTATTTTAACGGTGGAAATGGATAGGGTGATCGGGTTTTTGGGTTTTGTGGTTTTGGTAATGGGTTTGTGTAACTATTACCTTCTTCTTTATACAACACTTCGTGCGGTCTTGAATGAATAATTGGGACAAGTTCTAAATCACATGAAACATATGACTCACTCAAAGCTTCCGAAAAAATATTTATATGGCATGAGGTTTGTCTCACAGACGGAGGAATTGGGTATTAACGCCATATTTTGCATAAATTTATTCTCAATATTACAAAACTTTTTCTTATTTTTTTCACTTTTATGTAATGATTGGTTGTTTGCAAAAAAAATTTTGTTGGTTTTCTTTTTAGGTTTAGAATAATCTTCGTTTGCTGCAAAAATATTTGTTTTAGAGAATTTTTATAATTACTTTGACAAACAATTGGTCAAGTAATTCCCCTCCCCACACTTGAATCTAACATTGTCCTCAATGTGATAAGATTCATGGAAATATAAAAATTCTAATTGAGTATTATGGGTAAAATGGAGAGTTACTTACCTAAGGGTTAACGAAATTTTGACAGAGCGTCCCCTGTTTTTCGTCCATTTTTCTGTTTTTGTACCTGTATAATCTAAAACTGCAAACATCCACAAACAACCAAGCATAAACTGCTGAAAATTGGGTATGGAATCATCCGTCCCTTGCCCTATCGGGCTAAATTAGTACCTAGCATAATGTCTTTGGCACTCATGGCCATAATAATATCCAAACCAACACAAACACACATAAACAAGTACGACGAAAAGTAAAT
This sequence comes from Bidens hawaiensis, assembly GCF_021521415.1. Lineage (NCBI taxonomy): Eukaryota > Viridiplantae > Streptophyta > Magnoliopsida > Asterales > Asteraceae > Bidens > Bidens hawaiensis. The sequence goes on along the minus strand of NW_027493002.1, from coordinate 348,833 downwards.
TGTTCAAACACAAATAATAATAAGTTCATAAAATAACACCAACCCATGCTCGTGCCCATGCCCAACTACCTGTGTCGTCAGTCATCAGTTACCTGTGTCCAGGTCACACGGATCCTTGTTCGTTTGTATTCAGCTTCTCTTCTTTTTCTTCGTTCGTCTTCCATAATCATTTCTGACTGGCTTTTCGGGTCCCAAATGTGACCGCGGCTGTTCACGAACCTCCAAATTTCTGGTTCTACACTAAGGATTTGGGGTATCTGCAACTTGTAACAGAGGTTGAGGTCAAGAGCAATAGGTTTCGGATTTTCGGTCCCTTCCACGTCTACATCATAAGCTTTGTAAAGCTTGTAGATCCATGCGCCACCGACGAGTGGAGTCCTAGGATCTGCAGCTGTTGCATTAGTTCTGAAAAGTTGACAGAAGAGATAAGTAATATTGCAATCAATTTCATTCCTTATGCAGTAAAGTGCCCACAGATCTCGTAAATTCACCACTCTTTTATTTCTGCCACGTGATGTTAGCGTCTTGCTTAGTAGCTGGTGAATATATTTCATCAGTGGATCTCGTAAGGCTATGCTTTTCGATGTGTTGATGTGGTTTGTTTCATCATCGAAACCCAACAATTCCCATGCTCGTGTCTGCGTATCTCCATACCAGCTATTGTCTTCCTTTTCAAATGCTACCCTTGCGCGGGCCCAGATTAATTGTTCTGTTTCTTCTTTTGTGTAAATTCCCATATCAATCCCGAGTTGGGTGAAAGACGTTCTGTGCCATACACCTCCACACCTGAATTCAATTGCATCTTTATCCCACATATCTGAATTGTTCTTTATATTAAAGGATGCTAAGAATTCCTTTGTCAGTTCCGTCACGGCCTCTCCTGTTTGCTCAAAAACCCTCTACCATGGCCCCGTCACAAACCTGTTGTATCGCTTCCACTGATTGACTAGGCGTAGTGTGTTTTGGCAAGCATAGAAATTTGGTTCAGGGATTCGTTTGTTCAAGAAGCTTAGTCTTGCATTGGCTTGCCTATCTCTTTCATCATGTCCGGTGAAGACTAAAAATGCGTGAACTTCTTCCCCATACTCGGCCATCTGCAATTTAAACTTAAATTAGTCTTAACTCACGAAAAATTTCCAATTTGCTGAAACAGAGAGCAAAGCACGGTGGCGTGTTTTCAGAAGCACGGCCCCGTGCTGCTGCTTTTGGTTCAGTTTTCTTTGAAGTTTGACTTTTTGTTGACCACGACTCGTGTTGTTTTTGGGCACGGCTCGTGTTCCTAATACCGATTTCTAACTTACTTAGACTCGAACCTTCGTTTCTAACCGGTTACATCAATTGGGTTTAATGGTTTGTCGGGTGTTTATGCAAAGACCCAAAATCCGTTTGTTTATTTCAGTTAAACCTTAACCATCAATCATTCAACAATTTATTCATCATAATCAAGCATAATAACCCATACCCCTTTCGGGGTTTGACCCGATTTGGTCGATTTGAACAATTTTAGGGTTAATCTAAACCTAGAATGACGAATCTGAGTAATGCAATTGTTAAATTAACATACCTTAGGTTTAGAATCGAATATTAGATGAAGAAATTAGCAAAATAGTTGAAGGTCGGCGGTTCTCGGTTCAGAATGCAGTGAAAAATAGGGTTGGTGGTTGGAGAAAGTTATTTTGTTAAGTTAAAACTCGTAACTGCCCTGACACCACGGTACCGTGCTGCTTAGTGCAGACAGTACTGTTTTGTTTATTTTGTTTGTCGAGATTGGTTTGTTTTTACTGGGTTTTTATTTTTTGGTTACTTTAACATGGTAATTAAAAATCCTAGATTTCATTAAAACATAAAATTAAAGACATAATTAAAGATAGATGAAACGAAAAGTACAACAACAATTCTCGGGTCCTAACACATAGTACTAGTGGAAACAACTTAAACACGAAACAAAGTCAGAACTTCAACGGCTACCACCCCCGAACAAGTCCTGGATGTGTGGTGGTGCTCGTTTGGCTTCCAAAAGTTCGTCATGCTTTTTGTTGAGCGTGACGAGTTCTCGGTTGAGAAAGTTAAGTTTGGAAGTCACATTTTTGTGGTGGCCATCCACAACATGGAAGTTCTCAAACCTGAGAAGGTCGACTTTGTTAATCAGCTCGACCACTCGAGCCTCGGTTTGCATGTTGCTCTCAACTTGGTCTCTTACGATGCATTGGAGTCTCATGATTTGTTCCTCAAGGAAGGAAGATTCATGTTGTTTCCCCTTCTTCACTGGTTTCCACTCAACCCGTTTTCCTTCCATTTAGGTAGTTTTTGTTTGGTGTGAATGGAATAGTGAATTTATGCATGTATTATATAGCGACTGGAAAGTTGAACACGACACCGTGTTTTTGGAAGCACGGCCCCGTGCTGCTAGAAGAATAAATTTTTCTGAGTCAGAGAATTGTACGGAGTCAGCGCGTATCATGCTGAAGATTTTGGGTGACCACGGCCTCGTGCTTAGTAAAGTACGGCCCGTGCTTTTTGTCACAGTGTATTTCTTCTTGTTTTTTTTAGTTTTCAACATGATTCACGATCTGGAATTTTTTTTAGAATGACGTTTATTGTAATAATTTGGAAGTTTGGTCATTTAAAGATTACTTTTCATTGAATAAAGATCCTAGAACAGTTACGGGATAAGCCCGGGTTTCCTAAGAAAATAAAATAATCGGGTTAAGCCCGAAGTCCTAACACATTGTGCTTAATGCACTTTTGACACATAAAGGCATAAAATTAAGTTTCCTAGAGCTCTCCGAAAGGCTCTCCTCCCCCGAATGGTCCAGGTGGTGGAAAATACGTGAAACCGATAACTTGAAACCGTAGTTGCTCGTTGATGTCTCGGAGTTCCATTTTCATGTTTTCCACTGATTCGGTGAGTTGCATGAGACGCATCTCTGCGAGGACATTCATTTCGGTGAGTTCTCTCACGAGTTCTTGAAGTTTCAAGAGAAGCTCGGTTTTGGAAACATGGCGGGCATCGTTTCTCGGATGTCGGGAAATGGGAATTGCATCACTCACTTCAGTTGGCATGCTGAATTATCAGAGGTTTTTGGTTTTGGTTTTGGTTTGTGCAAGGAATGAAATGACACAAGGTACCTTTTATAACCAAACAGGAGATCGAGCACGGCACCGTGCTTTTTGAAGCACGCCCCCGTGTTTTTGCTCTGACAATTCTGTTACAAACCAGTCTGACTGAGATTTTTGCAGCGTAGATTCCGGCCCGCATTTTTAGGCACGGGACAGTGCTTTAAAGAGCACGCCCCCGTGATTTTTGATTTTTTTTATTATTATTTATAACAGTATTTACAAGGCCTATTTTTGTGAAGGTCTTGGCCAGACCTTGTTTCCTTAAAGTCTTATTTAAAAAGTTTGGAGGGTTAGTACCTCCAAAACTTCTTTAAGTGGACCGTCGATGTATGGTTTTAATCGATGTCCATCGACTTTGAACTTTTGGTCGTTTGAACTTGAAATTTCGATGGTTCCATAGTAAAAAACTGTTTCAACTACGTATGGACCTGTCCATCGGGATTTCAGTTTTCCTGGGAAAAGACGTAAACAAGCATTGTATAACAGTACACGATCGCCGGCTTGAAATTTTTTGTTTCCTTTTAAATGAGCGTCGTGTATGCATTTAGTCTTCTCCTTTTAGGACCAGGAATTTTCGTAGGCCATTGTTCTCAGCTCCTCTAGCTCACGAATTTGATCTTCCCAGTTTTCTCCGGTGGGTGTTAGATCACAATTCACTGCTCTGAGAGCCCAATAAGCTTTGTGTTTTAATTCTACTGGTAGATGACATGCCTTCCCGTAAACGAACTTGAAGGGTGTCGTTCCTATGGGAGTTTTGTAGGCCGTCCTGAGGGCCCACAATGCGTCATCTAACTTTTCTGCCCAATTTTTGCGATTCATCCCCACACTTCTTTCCAAAATTCTCTTAATTCCTCGGTTTGAGACCTCCACCTGCCCACTGGTCTGTGGGTGATATGGTGTTGCTAGTCGGTGGCGAACCCCATATCGTGCTAAGACCTTGTCCATCAGGGTGTTACAAAAGTGAGTACCTTTGTCGCTGATGAGAGCTTTTGGAGTACCCAATCTTGAGAATAACTTTTTCAGAAATCGTACAACTACTCGAGCATCGTTGGTGAGAAGAGCTTGTGCCTCCACCCATTTAGACACGTAGTCGACTGCTACAAGGATGTATTTATTTCTGAATGAGTTAGGAAATGACCCTATGAAATCTATCCCCCATACATCAAAGATTTCACAAATTTGAATGCCTTTTTGAGCCATCTCATTTTTCGATGAGATGTTCCCGACTCTTTAACAAGCATCGCATGCTTGGATCAAAGCGTGTGTATCTTTGTACATAGTGGCCCAGAAAAATCCTGCATCAAACACTTTCCTGACTGTGGTGGCAGTACCGTGGTGTCCGCCTGTTGGTCCTTCATGGCAGTGTTTGAGAATGTCTAAGGCCTCCTTGCCTGCTACGCACCTACGAATGACTTGATCCGCACCTATCCTAAACACATATGGATCTTCCCAGAAGTAAAACTTAAGGTCGGAGAAAAATTTCTTCTGTTGTTGGTGGGTAAGTTCTTTTCTGAGGATCCTACAAGCTAAGTAATTAGAGAAGTCGGCATACCAAGGACTTTCGTCTTTTTCCTCTATCACTTCTTGAATGTGCATGAGAACTTCATGTAGGAAATTATCATTGATAATTTCCTTGTGGAGTTCTTTGGAAGTTGGACATTCTAAACGTGAAAGATGGTGTGCGGCTACATTTTCTGCTCCCTTCTTGTCTTTAACTTCGATGTCGAATTCTTGGAGTAGTAGGATCCATCGGATGAGTCTGGGTTTGGCATCTTGCTTGTTGAATAGGTATCGTATTGCGACATGATCGGTGTAAACTATGGTTTTGGAAAGAACTAAGTAGGATCTAAATTTTTCAAAGGCAAATACTATGGCTAGTAATTCTTTTTTAGTTGTGGTATAATTTTCTTGTGCATCGTTAAGAGTTTTACTGGCGTAGTAGATTGGGTGAAAGTGTTTTTCTTTGCGTTGTCCGAGTATGGCTCCAACTGCAAAGTCACTTGCATCGCACATGATTTCGAATGGAAGGGTCCAGTCGGGTGTGGTCATGATTGGTGCGTTGACAAGTTTATCTTTCAGTATATTGAATGACTCAACACATTCCTCAGAGAAGACGAATGGTGCGTCTTTCTCTAGAAGTTTGGTCATAGGTCTTGAAATTTTTGAAAAGTCTTTTATGAAGCGGCGGTAGAAACCGGCGTGACCTAGAAAACTTCTAATTGCTTTGACTGAAGTCGGTGGTGGGAGTTTGGATATGGTTTCTATTTTGGCCCTATCGACTTCTAGTCCGTTTTGAGAAATCTTGTGACCTAGGACAACGCCTTCCTTTACCATAAAGTGCCATTTTTCCCAGTTGAGCACTATATTTACTTCTTCACACCTAGCTAGCATATTGTCTAGGTTTTTCAAACAATGATCGAAGGAGTCTCCAAAGACTGAGAAGTCGTCCATGAAAACTTCCATAGAGTTTTCGATCATTTCATGAAATATGGCCACCATGCAGCGTTGGAAGGTGGCTGGAGCATTACATAATCCAAATGGCATTCTTCGGTAGGCGAAGGTTCCGTATGGACATGTAAAAGTAGTTTTTTCCTGGTCTTCAGGGGAAATGGGAATCTGAAAGTATCCGGAAAATCCATCAAGAAAACAGTAGAACATTTTTTCAGATAATCGTTCGAGCATTTGATTTATGAAAGGAAGTGGAAAATGATCTTTTCTTGTGGCATCATTAAGTTTCCGGTAATTGATGCAAACTCGCCAGCCTGTGATGGTCCTCATTGGTATCAGCTCGTCATTCTCGTTCATTACGACTGTCATTCCTCCCTTCTTGGGTACTACTTGAACGGGACTTACCCAAGGTGAATCTGAGATCGGGTAGATTAATCCGGCGTTAAGCAGTTTGATTACTTCCTTCTTCACCACATCTTGCATGTTGGGGTTGAGACGTCTTTGATGTTGGACCACGGGTTTGTATTCTTCTTCCATGAGGATTTTGTGAGTACAAAAGGAGGGACTAATACCCTTAATATCCATGATCTTCCACGCGATAGCCTTCTTATGGTTTTTGAGAACCTTAAGGAGTTCGTCTTTCTCTTCTTTAGAGAGGTGAGATGAAATAATTACTGGGAGTTGAGAATCTTTCTCTAGAAAGGCATATTCGAGATGTTTTGGTAGTTCTTTTAATTCCAAGGCTGGAATTGTTGTTGGAATTTTCCAGCAACAATTTCAATGAAAGGAAATGGAAAATCCATTTTTCCACTTGTTGCTGGTGGTTCTTCGATTGATGTTTTTGATTCTTCGTGGTAGTTGTTGAAATTTTCATTCTCTAGGACGGGTTTGTTGAGTGTTTTGTCTAAGACTTGTGTTTCTAAGGGAGTATTGATGGAGGAATCTCGCATATAGCAACTTACGATGGAATCTATGATGTCAACACGGTATAAAGTGTCATCGTGTTGTTGCGGATATTGCATAGATTTTCCAATATCAAAAGTGATTGCCTCGTCATTGACCCTAAGAGGGAGTTTGCCGGTGCAAACATTAATGATAGACTTTGCAGTGGCTAAAAAGGGTCTTCCAAAAATTAGAGGTACGCTTTTGTCTTCCTCCATGTCTAGAATCACAAAATCTACTGGGAAAACGAACTTGTCAATTTTGACAAGCATGTTTTCAACAATGCCCCGAGGATATTTAATGGATCGGTCAGCTAACTGAATGCTCATGCGGGTGGGTTTTGGTTCTCCTATCCCTAGTTTTGCAAAAACCGCATAAGGCATTAAATTAATACTAACTCCTAAGTCAGCTAGGGCATTGCTAACAGATAAATTTCCTATGAGACAAGGGATAGTAAAGCTCCCTGGATCGGTCATTTTTGTTGGTAGCTTGCTTTGGAGAACAGCTGAACATTCTTCACTCAAGGTGACATGCGAGAGCTCCTCCAGCTTCCTCTTGTTGGTCAGTACTTCATTGAGAAACTTGGCGTATTTCGGCATTTGAGCGATAGCTTCGACAAAAGGGATGTTGATATGGAGTTGCTTAAAGAGTTCTAGAAACTTCCCATACTGGGCTTCCAATCGCTCCTGCTTCAGTCTTCCAGGGTATGGAATAGGTGGAACATAGGTTCGAACTGGCTCCTTAGGCAGTACTGTGCTTGTTGGGGTCAGCCTTTCCTGCGTTTCATCAGGAGACTTTTTCTCCAAAGTTGGTAAAACAACAGTGGTTGTACCACTCCTGAGTGTAACGGCGTTAGCTGTTGCATTCGGATTGGTGATTGTATTGCTTGGAAGAGTGCCAGGTGGTCTTTCGGATAATTGTCGAGCAATTTGCCCGATTTGGGTTTCTAGGTTATGAAGTGATGCTTGTTGACTTTTGAGATCGGCCTCATGCTTCACTAATACTTCGCTGATATCAACAGCTCTTGAGTCGGCTTTCTTCTCGACTTCATTTGTTTTGGTCATTAATTGGATTAACATTTATTCAATCTTCGAGTAGTTTGGGTTTTGATGGCTATTAGAACTTTGATCTTGAAATTGAGGTTTAGGTTGGAAGGGTTGATTCATTGGTCTTTTCTCAAACCCGGATAAAGGTTGAGTGTTACCTCCGTCTTTCCAGCTGAAATTCGGGTGGTTTCTCCATCCTGGATTGTAGTTATTGCTGAAAGCGTTGTTCTGTCGAGCGATGAAATCGACTTCTTCCATGGCCATAACGACTTGTTTACAGTCACTCGTCTTGTGACTTCCTCCACAAGTGTCACAGGTAAGTCTGGTTTTTGATAGTTCGGCTTGAAGTTGTTCGAATTTTTTAGAAAGGGCTTCAAGCTGGGCTGTGACAAGAGTGTTGGAGAAAACGTGGTGTATTCCCTTATGGGTAGGTGTAGATCTTGGTGGGTTGTAAGCGAAACTCTTCTTTGCGGCCTTCTCCAGGACTTCAAATACTTCGTTAGGTGATTTGGATCCCAGGTCTCCACCAGCGAACTGGTCGATGGCCTGTTTGTTTTGACAGGATTGTGCGTCAAAGAAAGTTTGGACTTGTAACCATACGCTCAGTCCATGATGTGGGCATCTTCTTAGAAGACTTTTGTATCTTTCCCATGCTGCGTGTAACGATTCATCATCATCGGTCCGGAGTCCGGTAATGCTGGCTCGATATTTGGCAGTTTTATCGGGCGGAAAATATTTGAGGAGAAACTGTTCAACCATCTGGTCCCAAATGGTGATGGAACCAGAGGAAAGAGATTCTATCCATTCTAGGTCTTGTCCCCTTAGAGAGAAAGGAAAGAGTTTAAGCTTGATTTGATCTTCTGAACAGTATTGAATTTTAAAGGTTCCGCAAATTCGTAGAAATCAAGATATGTGAGAAAGAGGGTCTTCGTCGAGGAGACCATGAAATTGAACTGAATTTTCTATCATATGAATGGTGCTAGATTTGATTTTGAAATTTTCGGTGATTTTGGGAGGAGCCAATCCATTGCCGTAGCCTTCGAGAATCGGCTTGGCATACTGGCTCATGTTCGGCTCATTGTTCTGGGCCGCCATCATTTCTTCGGTTTGATTTTCTTCTGATGTGGTGGCGTCTACTGATTCGCCTTTTATTGCTTCTGCGGTTTCTGTAGCCCGTTTACGAGTTCGTCGATGAAAGAGTCGTTCCAGTTCAGAAATTGGAGAAACAAGCTCACGCTCAAAAGTAGAGGACATACATAAGGCTAAATCAAAATTACACTAAAGTAAAAGTTAGTTAAAGTTAGTCTAGGTTGAACTATAAGTTAAGCTATTTTAAACTAAACTAATGTCTAAGTTAGTTAAACTATTTCAAAAGTAAGGTAAATAAAGGTTAAAAATTAGGCTAGCCGTAAAATTATATAGTTTAATATTTAATAAAATTAAAGATAAATTAAAACTTGGATCGTTCTTAGAAACGTACCGTGTCCCCGGCAACGGCGCCAAAAACTTTGATGTACTGTGTGCGCGGCTTGTAAAAATATGATTGATTGGATATCTAGCTTTTGCATAAGATCGTGTTTTAAATTTATAAAAGTGATTTCTACAAAGACTAAACACACACAAAATAGGCAAGTGTACCTATCGTATATGTAGAATAGTATTGGTAAGAACCAAGTATCGATCCATGGACACAAAGGTTTCTAATAATAAATCGTTGTTTTACTTTAATCGGAGGTTTTAATCATTTTGGGGTTAATAATTTTTTTGAGCTTTTTATAAAATATAAATGCTTATATATATAATATATAGGTGACCGAGACAAGAGATTCTAAACGGGTTGTTCAATTATGCGAAGGTTACCATCTAAGATCAAGAATCCACTCCATTTTTAGCGTTGATAATTAATATGTAGACATGTGATAGACTTGCCGTAGCAATATATGATAGATAGCTCCTTAAACCTTAAGTGAGCATCTTCGGCACTAAGGAGATGGTATGCGCATTTTAAAGTCCACCCTTTCCTAATGTCATACCATCTCAATGATGTCGATTTGAGTTGACAAGTAGTTTCGTAAAGTAGAAAGATTAGGATTGACTTCGATTTCTCAAATACCAATTCTAACAACTTCGGGTGGTTGTAGTTCATCACACAACCTCCCAATGGTTGATTTATGTAGGTTATAATTACACATTCCGTTAACATATGGTTTCCTTGACTAATTTGATATCCTAAGCAAAGCCATTTTCGGATTACCAAGGTTTAGAAAAATTCACCATAACTTATATCTCATCATTTCTAAGTACAATATAAGGATCCGTGTTTCGATAATGTATCAAAGTATTTCTATCTTTCAAGAACATGAATCGATCATGAATGATTGCCAATGATATTGATAACCACCAACTTTGATTTAGTGATTTAGATGGTGAAACATTTCTCATCAAAAGATAATTGTAATATAACCATGTACTTTACTAGACTACATCACATGTCTTGATTAAATCAAGTAAAACAAAGCTTCTTCATAGATTTTAGATGGTAAAAGGAGTTTAGCTCATAATGAGCATAATGATAGACATTAAGATGATTGATAACAACAAATACATGATTAAACTTAGAACAATCTAACCAAGTGTAGATGAATCCTTCTTCTTAATGATGGTAATGATGGTTGATGATGATGATTAGTGGTGATGACCTCCAAGCCTTCAAACTCTTCACTAGATCTTCAAAGTGAGTGTAGTGTGTGTTTTTATAAGTGAAAACCGGAGAGAACTCTTTTCAAGGCACACTTGATGAATGCAACATGAGCCACTATTTATAGGCAATCTGGACGATGAGGCACGACCCCGTGCATGATGAGCACGGCCTCGTGTATTTTATGACATGTGCCAGATTTGTTTTGTCTTTTGTGTGAGGTGGCAACGGCCCCGTGGTTAGCAGGCACGGCCCCGTGTTGTTTAGTGACATGTGCTCAATTCTTCTTTGTCTTTTCTGCATTCCCGTCCACGGCCCCGTGCATGCTGAGCACGGCCCCGTGCTTTTGCTTACAGATTTTATCTTTTCTTGTTTCAGAAGCATGGGGGGCGTGTTTCTTTGTTTTCTTGTGTTTTCTTCTGTTTTTCTTCGTCTTTTTTGCTTGTTTCTTCGTTTGAGGCTTGGTTTCACCTGAAATTATGTTTTATTATGATAAGTAGTCTTTTATGCTATGTTATTAGATAGAAATTGCAGTTTTTAGAGATTATTTGATGCCGAAAGGTTGTATATTTCTATGTACATCAACAAGACATAACAAAATATAACAAAATGTAGCAAATCAAATATTGTTCATTTTTGCTAATATCCTAAAGGTATTTGTGACGTTTTCTTCAAGCATCCAAAATCAACCAAGATGTAAACCTGTAACATTTCATAAAATAAAGTTTGTCAACACAAAGGTTGGTGAGCAATTCATAACTTTGAACATATAGGTATATATAATAAGAAAAATCCACAAAACTAGTATACGAAACCATAAATAAAGGCTATAAACTTGGATAAAATAGTTATCGCTAGACAAGTTAGCAACACCCTAAGGGGATGCCAAATAGTTTAGGATTTTATAGTTATCGTTAATTGCATTACGTTAACGACACCTTGTTATGAAGGGTTGCCAAATGGTCTAGGATTTATAGTTCCACCATCCAAAAGCGATAAATACATAGGCAAATAAGCATAGAACACCAAATCGAGCAATTATTCAAGTAAAGTATACAACAACGTTTGTGGTTTAAGACCCAAGCATAAAACATTTAGTTTAGATAAGATGAAATCTCACCCCCAAAACAAAAGATAGAAAATGGGGTATGAAGTTACTCACGTTCAAGTAATAAATTTGAAATATTGATTATTTGGAGATTTGCCGGAACGACGAGTTTAACGTATGAAGCCTAAATAAATGAAAGTCTTGGATTTAGAAAGGTTGCCTTGAAGATATTTAAATAAAATAATTGTTGCAAAAAAGTAAACAATTAAAGTTCAAGGTTTAAAATGTAACTATTTAAGAATTTAGAATAATAACTCTTTTAAAATGTAAGTTTGCTCAAAACCGGGTTAAAGTATCTAACCTTAATATTTACTTAACCAATGTTAAATAATAAGGTTGGAAAAATGCTAAAATGCAAATTCCATTGGGCTAAAGATACTAAAACGGGTCTTTAACGAGTGTTCGGGTTGTTGGTTCGGGTCTTGATAATTGGTCAAACCCAAAGTCAACTTTCCAAAATAATGAATGTTATGAGATAACTCAATAAAACTTTATAAGACTTAATCAAATATGTAGATCTATTGTTTTAGAACTGACAACGTACGTTAAGCGGGTGATCGGTTTTGTCGGTCCAAACTTTGTTATGAGATCAACTTGGATCCAACATTTCCAAGTACTTAAGAAAATAATTAAAATCAGTTTTTATAAACTATTTTTAAAGAAATATACAAGTCTTGATAGCTAAAAACACACTTGTGTGTCTTAAGCGAGTAAAAATCGGATCGGTTTCCATCTCACAATACGTTCCTTGATGGTCTTCACATGCCCAAATAACCAAGAACTTGTATAAATAATTTTAGAAACTTAAATATAACATAAAGCATGTTTAAAAACAATTATTTAACAAAACTAGTAACAAGTTCGGTTCACGGTTTGGACTATTTACGGTTAAACCGAGGTTAGTCTCTACAAACCCCCACCATGGAACTTCATAAATATGACAAACAAACTAAAAAGAGCATAATTAAACATGGTTAGTATGTATAAACAAGTTATATAAGTTTGTGTGTGTGTGTGTGTATGTGTGTGTGTATATATATATCAAGAACACGAAGTTCTCCATGAAGCCTTGCCTTACGAGGTCCGAAACTTAACCAACCGGAGTCGGAGAAGTAACTACCAAAGGTAACAAGGGGTATTATTATATATATGTTGTATCACCATATTCAAGTGTTAGTAATGTTAGATGAACAAGTTATAATGAAAGACTATGGTTAGTTTGACTTAAGAAGTCAAACCTTCAAGAATACATAAGAAATAACAACCTTGAATCTATGGAGTTTTGAGAGCGTTTTTAGAGATGTAGCAAGAGTAAAATGAAGAAGATTGGTGTGTATATATAGGGTAAGAGTCAAGGCTTCTTTACAAGGCTCCTTTTATGTTTATATGAGAATAGGTTGGTTAAACAAACAAACAAAGCACAAAACACAAGAAAAATATGAAATATGTGTGCAGGGGTCCCTAGGCGCCGCGCGGCCTCCCCTTTCCCTCTGGTCGCGTGACGCGGGGTGCCCGCGGGGGGGGGGGGCTGGCCCAGCTCGTCTTTTGTGGTTTGTTGCGCGTCCAGAAGTTCGTTTTTGAGGTATTTTAGTCGTTTTAAAGCCGTTTCAAATCCGTAAAAGGGGTTTTTCAAATTAAACAAATGGGAATGATTTGGTAACATAAAAAATCCAATATTTTATATATTATGAGTTACGGTTTACAAAACGGGTCGATTTACAACATAAAACAGTACAAATGCGAATACAATCGATACCCGAAATTGACAAATGTCACAATTCAAATAAACGATAAATGGATTACTTTTTAGAAAAATTTAAATCATACAATTAAAAAATGAGAGCATTATTAGTTTATTATCTTCTTTAATTTTTTTTCCAAATTATCAACATCGTCTTCTAATTACACTCCATAAAGTTGAGAATCTTGTATATGGGGTGGTTCGGTTATGGCGGGCTTGAAATTATCTTTAACCAAAACCGACTCGTATTTGGCGGTTTTCAAAAATTCATTAAATCGATCCACCGGTTATGCCGATTATTGGTTAAACTCGGTTTGATTATGTCGGTTATGGTGGTTAATTTGCATACCCTATTATGACTGCTAATAAACCAATTGATCTTTGGGGAAATTCCCATAATAGCCCATTTATAGAATGTGTTTCCAAGATTATCCCCACTAATTCAAGTTTCCAACTTTGTCCCTTTGGTATCTCGTCGCCGATGACATGATAGCGAAAACCGACGATGCGTTACTGAAACAAACAGGATAATGACACGTGGCCGGAATAGGGTTGACGATGCGTTATGTTGCTAACGTAGGGTAGCAGCGATGCTTTATGTTGCTAACGTAGGGTAGCAGCGATGCGTTATCCACTAACGCATCGTGAAACCCCTGCTTTAAACCTATTCCGGCCACGTGTCGTTATCCTATTTGTTTCAATAACGCATCGTCGGTGTTCACTATCATGTCGTCGGCGACGAGATACCAAAAGAACAAAGTTGAAAACTTGAATTAATGAGCATAATATTGAAAACACATTTTATAAATGGACTGTTATAGGAATTTTCCGCTACCTTTTGTTTGCTAGGCTTCCTAAAAGCCGATCTCTATACCTTCCTTTTCTTAATAAAATATTGGTTACTTTGAAATACTAAAAAGCCTAAATGAAAAAATATATATATTTAGCAAGTTGGAAAGCTAAACAATAATCGGCCTTTAAAACACATTTCCAACTCAACACACACTCCAATTTTTTTCCTTCCTTCTTTCTTTCTCTCATCCCCTTCAAGTTGATGGCAATACAACACTCAAATTACACACCTATCACTTTCCCACTTAACTAGTTATATTATATTATTCAATGCTCTGAAACTAATTAATTCCAACTGAGACTTGAATCCTAACTAAGTTGAAGAGATGGTGGATTATATGTTTTCTTTGAAGAATGTGTTGGTGATATCTATAGCGATGAATATGGGTTTGATTTGGAAGATAAACTTTGACGATGAAGAAACACTAGCATCCAAATGGAGGAGTAGTTGGGAGCAGAAGCTTCATTTTCATGGCTCTGGTTTTAATGGTGAGAAGAAAAACAACAACAAAGATGCGCACAAGATTCTGACAACGAATCCAGAGGACGAGGAAGGTTTTGTCATCATCAACCTAGACCAGTCAGTACTCTGCTCTGCTCTACTACTTTGTTTTATATATCTAATCAAACTAACACTAGTCAAATCTTTTTTATTATTTTTTTTTCTGAAAGACTAAAGTTTAAATAAAACCAAGAGTTAACGGTCATTTTCGTTTATGTGGTTTGCTACTTTCGTCATTTCAGTTTAAAATTTGTATTTTTGTCAATTTAGTCCTCATAGTTTTAAATATTAGTCAATTACGTCCTATCCGTCTAACGGCATCCAGCTATGCCGTTAGTTCAAGGGTATTTTTGTCTTTCTCCTTTTTATTTTGAGTTATTGGTCATTTTCGTCTCTGTGGTTTGATACTTTTGCCAATTCAGTCCAAAGTTTGAAATTTTGTCAATTTAAGTCAGTTTTTTTTTCTATAACCCTAGAGAGCATTATCCAAGCCCAAAATAAGTCTGCATTTACTCTGTCGACAACAGTAATCATACCCCTCCTCTCGTATTTAGTTTCTAGACGGTTCCTAAACTCTCCCCCATGGTGGAATTCAATGGTAAAGTGGTCAAAACAATTATGTGAAACCGAATTGTACGGAAAAAACTAAAAATTGTTTCTTTGATGAATGCATAATATTTAGGGTTTAGAGATTAACATATCATAACGAAAATCTGGGTCGTAATCAACTATTATACATTAATCAACAAAACAATTTTTAGTTTTTTCTGTATAATTCGGTTTCTGGGAATTACCTTGACCACTTTACCATTGAATTCCACCATGGAGAAGATTTTAGGAAATGTCTAGAAACTAAATACAGGGGGGGTATGATTACTGTTGTCAACACCATTATTTGAGGTTGCTCGATGGTTTTGGGCTTGAATTATGCTCTTCAGGGTTATAAACAAAAAACATTAAAAAAAAAAACTGAATTAAACTGAACATTAAATTGACAAATTTTCAAACTTTGAACTGAATTGGCAAAGATATCAAACCACAGGGACTAAAATGACCATTAACTCAAAATTAAAAGGAGAAAGACATAAATAACCTTAAACTAACGGCATAGTTGGATGCCGTTAAACGGATTGGACGTAATTGGCTAATATTTAAAACTATGAGGACTAAATTGACAAAATTAAAAATTTTGGACTGAAGTGGCAAAAGTAGCAAACCACAGGGACGAAAATGGTCATTAACTCAAAAACCAAAGAAAAAAAGCAAAATCAAGAGGCCCAACACTTATATGAGAAACAATAAATACGAGTTACAACACAAACGGACAAAATTAAATTTGCACCATGATTCCTAGTTAAAGAGGGTGTTTGGAATTTCTTATTTTTACCTCTTTATAACTTAGACCGTTGTATCAGTTCAGGGCAATTCTTATTACAAACAGCCAAGTCAGCAAGCCACATCAGCTTTCCATTCATTCTTTTCGCACACACTTTTTACCTACAACAATAACATATTCTTTCTTCCCACAAACAACCTCATAATTTCCACATCATCAATATTGGGACCCACCAACCACCTTCCATCACCATCCTTGAGGAAGGATCTTCAAGGATGGATGACCCTCCACAATACATGTCTTTTTCATCCTTCTAACAATTCTCCTCCACTTTTATAAGTTAAAAATGTGTTTGGGTAATGTGACTTTTTTAACCTTTTAAAGAAGGAAAAAGAAGTTTTTGATAAGTTAGAAGAGTGTAACTTACTTATATAAATCAAAAGGAGGTGCAAATAAGGAATTCTAAACATGGCCTAAACTTGTCCTGTTTCTGTTATATTTCACTTATAGGAAAGAAGACACTTTCTAGCTTTGCAATTGAACACTTTCTAAGCACGTACTTGCTTCTAGCTTTCCAAATTATACACGAACTTGATTAAACACGTACTTGATTTTTCATTATTGATGTATTATAACTCTTTTTTCCTCTCCCTTCATTTGCTTGATCGTATTATTGTTTTTAGGTTACTTCTAAAAAGTTTGTAAATATTTCTTTGAACGACAAAAAGTTTGTAACTATAACTGGGATTATGAGATTTTTTTTCCGAATACCCGTATTCGTACATGTTCGATACCCGAAAGGTACCTGTACTTGTACCCATCTATTCGTTATGGGTATCCAGATTTATTGACTATTGATACAGGTTCTTTCGGGTATAGGTACGTGTACATGCACGAGTATTACAAGTAATCGATACCCGTTACGAATATGTATGGGTTTTTATTGGGATTTCCAAAACTCATAACTCTAACCGTGTTTTTATTGGGATATCCTCAAGGCCTCAAGCGGGGTTTTCAAACTATTGATAGTCAAAATATTAAGTACTAACAGTTTAATGAAACAAATTAAACTCTAATTCTCTTCTCTTCTTTTTTAAATCAATAACTAGTAACAACCAACATGAATGAATTTTATATTACTGTTGATTTGTTTCATTTTTAGTTTTGATATCATGTTTTGGTTGTGGTATTACGGTTTTGGTGTTATAGATAACTGATTCTCGGTATCGTACTACAATCGATACCAACTTTAGTGGAGATTTAAAAAAAATAGAAAAAAGTGGTACCAAAGTTAGTACCGTACATAAAGTACTCGTATCGTACTTGTACCCGTACTCATACCATAAAACTCGGGTACGGGTATGGATACCCAGATTTACTATTCTTTGGTACGTGTATGATAACGATCTCATCCCTAGACTAAAACAAAAATTCTTCCTTTGCTGATTAGGCGTCACATAACACTTATCCCCACAATTTGTAGCCCTTCACTACCCATAGCCTTAGGACTTGTAAGTTGTATACTGTGGCGACAATTTGTCCTAAGCCCAAAATTGGGCGATAAGTGGAGAACACCCCCCCCCCCCCCCCGATAATTGGGGCGACAAGAGGGAGACATATATTATCGTTGCAAACACTTTTTGAAGAATATTTATTATTTAATGTGATGTGTGTATGATATATATTATTGGAGTCTATAACACCAATATATTATTAAAACAAAATATTAAAACAAAAATCCCTTATTTGCTGATTGAGCGTCAAATATCATAAATCGTTTTATTTTGTAGCCCTTTACTACACATAACCTTATTAGCTACATGAGCTCCGATGCTGACATTACGACACGTGGTCTTAAGAAAAATAATATTTTGATGAACCTAGCCTAAAGCCCTAAACGTACATGGGCTGTGATAAAAAAACTGAATAAATAAATACATAAGAAAATGAAAAACGACAAAGAGACTAACATGCGCCACTTAAAGCTACCCGTTTTTAGTTTACCCCCACTTCCCAATTCTCGGGTCTACGAGATTAATAATAAAATAATAATTGTAATCACTCCACAGTGTAGTTCTATTCATCGTTAAATCAAACGCTTTAGAAAATAATTAAAGATCAAGGAATCACGTTACCACCACTCTTTTATGGCAACTTCATGTGGTTGGTAGGTTGGTTAAAGTCTACAAAACAGAACATGTTACTTGCCATGTCAGTACCACTGCATATAGCTAGCTTGTTCTTTTTTCTGGTCTAATAGTTTATTACTGTTGTGCATGGGGTTTCGTGACCATTGATTTGCTTTCGAAGATACAATGAACCACTGTGTGTTAAATTACTTAATTTCATCATGACAAACAAGATTAAAATATTATAGTTACCAAATGGAAGCTAACCCCATAGAGGACGAGCTAAAGAACTTGTTGGGCAACGCCCCACTACAAATGCCTTAGTATTGTTTGTGGAATTGTAGGTGAAGAGGTAGGTCCCAGCATAGTCCAGTTGGACCCGCAAGACTCACTTTGAAGAGGGACGTCTGCGCAAAGACCAACTGGTTCCGCAGGACCCACCATGCTCAGAGAGATGAAGACCTTACGCGCATACGCCAGCTGTTCCCGCAGGAAAAGCCTCCCAATGGTGAAGTACCCCGCCTGTTCCCGCAGTTGCGGATACAAGCCATCAGCGGAGGCTACCCGCACTAATAGTGAGACTACACGCACAAGGCACTAACTCTCAATAATTCAGTAATGTCACCTGAAGAAGGAATGAGCAAGGCGGGAATACTCCCGCCCAAATGAGCCAGTCCGTACGCTTCTGGAGGATCTTTTGTACTATACCTGCCAATGTATGGACAAAATAGACAAGATCTGACCAAAGCAGCCCATGAACCAATCACAGGGTGACAGCTCACTGACAACAGTACGACGAGCAGCACACTCTAGTACTTAATGTCACTATCAGCCGCTGCCTACTCACCAACGCTCATCATGGCACGTACATAGCCTGCAGTTGGTGGAAAAGGAATAGTACACAGCCGGCCATGTCACTATCAGCCGCTGCCTACCCACCAACCACCAGCATGGCACGTGCGTAGCCCACAGTTGGTAGAAAAGGAATATTATACAGCTGGCTGTACCTGCTTGGAAACCTACCTTCGGCTATAAATACTCCAATACCTTGGAACGGTATCATTATCTCATCTTATACCATCACATATCTTATCTGATCTAGCTATTTCTCTTAATATACATTTATATTCAGAGCAATCTAGTCTGATTCTCACGCCGGAGGGTGGTCACAAGGAGGTACCCCCCTTCTCAGTGACGAGCTCACGGTGTCTGTTTTGCAGGTTATCAGAAGAATAACCATCTTTGCCGGACCTAACCCTCGTGGGAAACATCTACTTGACCCTAAGATTATCCGTAATCTGCCGGGGTCACTTAGTGTTTCTTCAGTGGGTAATATATTATTATTGTTATTTAGAGTTATCATTATGTGTTACAGGCATAATTTAGGTTTCCAGGAGTTCTCATGATATCTATATTTTGTAAGACAACATTTAGTACTAGTATTTTACAATCTACGTTGTTTTTGCCGGCCACCATCCGTTTCCCGTGCATTATTCGTATTTTCCGTTCTAAATAAAGTCTTGGTTTCGGTTATAGGTTCCAACCAATATTTTAAATCTTTTTCCGATGACGTTTCGGGTTTTGTTGTTTTTGTAGTGGTCCGGTCTTTTCAATTGATACCAAAAACATCCACACAAATGATGCTATGACCCCATCTTGTTAATTACTCTCCTCCATAGGGTCGTTTTCGAGATTTAGAATACTCAAGACGAGTATAAAAAATTGGTCTTAAATAAAAAGTTTTTTCTAGATTTTTTTCTCAATTAAACATAATCAGAGTGCTAAATCACTACTTCATTGGTCCCTTTTCTTTAGATTTTTTTACCCAATTAAATAGTAACATATTTAATGTGAAATTAGTAGGCCCTTTTTCTAGAGTTTTGTTGGCCTAATTTCAATTATATGGATAATAGTGGTTTCTTATATTTACCAACCCCATGAATTGTAACTTTTATGAGTGGAAGATAGACATGTAATTGTAAAAACTGATTAAAAGTATATTATTTAATTATATTATGATAAATATAAAGAATGAAATGCAGAGAATAAAGTAAAATAGTTGTTGACATTTGTCATTTTTTGAATAATTATCATAACTTTTTTCCACCAAAACTAAAATCTTAATAATTTAATAAATTAATAATTATTCACTTCCCTATTACACTTTATTTTATATTATATTTATACATTTTTATAAGAATAAATATTAACATATTATTTTACTATATGTTCCAAAAGACTCGATGAGTTCCAAAAATCAATCAAAGTGTAACATCCTAAAATTTATAATGTTAAATAAAGAAAGTTACGTTTAGTGATTTCGCGTTATTAATTAATTAATGTCGAGTAAAGAACGGATCATGGACTTAGATTAATTAAGATGGGTTAAATGAGAATGGGCCTTAGGTCCATGGGCTTTAAGGGATATAAATATCCCCTAAACCAAGCTAAAACCCTAAACCCTCATTTCATTTCCATCATAATCTCTACACACACACACACACACACCATATTTCGGCCGAGAGAGAGAGAGACGTCCAAGACCAAAATCGAGCCAACCATTATTAGATCTTCTTTATACGAGATAACCAAGCAAACCGCGACCACACCGAACGTATAAAAGGTATGTTCTTGACCTTTAAAGTTTACGTTTTATTGAACGTTTAGCCTTTTGAATGTTCTTAAGCTTAAAGATCAAAGCTTTATAGTATATACGGGATATATATACGACCGAAAATGGTTAGGGAACGTTAGTGGGTGATGTCGAACCATAACAAGGGTATTAAAATCGCCAAAATGCTTGATAAAAACTAAACCCGTAGCTGAACTGGGCAACTTCGCCTGCAAACTGATAACTTCGCCTGCAAAAGCTTAACTTCGCCTTCAAAGCTTAACTTCGCCTACGGCCAAGTTCGCCTAACTGGTAACTTCGCCTAAGGCCAAGTTCGCCTAACTGATAACTTCGCCTACGGCCAAGTTCGCCTAACTGGTAACTTCGCCTAAGGCCAAGTTCGCCTAATTGATAACTTCGCCTACGGCCAAGTTCGCCTAACTGGTAACTTCGCCTAAGGCCAAGTTCGCCTAATTGATAACTTCGCCTAAGGCCAAGTTCGCCTAACTGATAACTTCGCCTAAAGCTAAGTTCGCTTAAGGTTTAACTTCGCCTAAAGTTAAGTTCGATTAGAAAATAAATTAAAAACCTAATGAAAAATGTGTTAAGACAGTTAATGGAAATAAAATTTTTCCAAGCTGACCTGGCAGCTCGACCCCAGCCAGGGGCTCTGCCCCTTGGACCCTACTAGGGGCTGCCGCCCCTAGACCCCGCTGCCAGGGGCGCTGCCCCCGGACCCCCGTTCGTTGTGGGTCATATAAAGATAGAAATACAACATGAGTAGTAGTAGTTAATTGATACGTGTAAATATTATACAGTTAGTCGTGCACAGCTCAAGAAGGGAATAACTATTAACGGAGAGCGTAACAGGATTCAGGTGAGTTTCTAGCCCCATTTATGTGTTATGTTTTCGGGGTTGTGTGCATACTCGATATGTTTGTTAATACGCTTATCCTAAGAGATAAGTGTATGCCTTATGTGAATGATGTGATATGTATGAATGATGGCTTGACGGTACGTGAACGATCTTCGAATATTGCATGTACTGTCAGGTTGTAACGCTAAGTATAAGGTAAGTATGATATGTATGCTTATGTGTATGAATGTGATAAAGTTAATAAAAGAATGAAAGGATGGTTGTATGGCTACGAAGAGGGTACCGGGCCCTAATAATACTCGAGGTATGATGTATGATTGTATGGTAACGAAGAGGGAATCGAACCCTACTAATATTCAAGAACTAGGGAACCGAACCCTACTAATATTCGAGGAAAGAGGGTACCGAGCCCTAATAATACTCGAGGTATGATGTATGGTTGTATGGTAACGAAGAGGGAATCGAACCCTACTAATATTCGAGAACTAGGGAACCGAACCCTACTAATATTCGAGGAAAGAGGGTACCGAGCCCTAATAATACTCGAGGTATGATGTATGGTTGTATGGTAACGAAGAGAGAATCGAACCCAACTAATATTCGAGAACTAGGGAACCGAACCCTACTAATATTCGAGGAAAGAGGGTACCGAGCCCTAATAATACTCGAGGAGAGAGGGTACCGAGCCCTAATAATACTCGAGGAAGGAGGGTACCAAGCCCTAATAATACTCGAGGAAGGAGGGTACCGAGCCCTAATAATACTCGAGGAATGTAGGGCGTAATGCTCTTTATAACGTAAGATATGAAAGTAAGTTAATACAAAAGAAAGTATGAAAATATGAAAGTATGAATGAAAGAATATAAGTTTATGTGTATTGTATAGTGTATGATTAACTAGAACTCACTCAGCGTAGCTGACTTTTAGTATGCACGCAGGTGAGTAGGATGAGGCAGCTCGCTTGAGGAGACACGTGGCACTGAATAAGAGGCTGGCATTGGAAGACTCAAGACGTTTAAGTTTAATGTTCCGTTTATTTTGAAAGACAAAATGATGTTTTAAGGCAATACGTGTTTTGTTATGAAATGTTTTATGAAAGCTTTTATATTTCGCGAAAGTTTTAATTAACTCTGATATTTAGAACTGTGTTTATGAGTAAATCCAACACGAAAGTAGGGCTACCGGTAACGGGGCCTTACACAAAGATTGATAAGAATATAATTTCAAATGTTATCATTACTATGTATAGTGTAGAAGATTGTAAAGAAAAATAAAACTCGAATATATTTTAAAATCAATCCATTTATCTATTATTATTATTATTATTGTAAATTACCATATAAATTATAAATACATGCTTTAAATTTATCCATTTATTTTTTCGGTTAATTTAGTAAACTATATATATATATATATATATATGTTAAAATGTAATGATTGTATATATCAATCACTTTCATATATAACAAAGTTTATCATACTTAATTTCTTAGTTTTTTTTTATCAATGATTGTTTCGAGTTTTGTGTGAAACTTAAATTTGATTTTTATGGATCAAAAGTTGGTAAATATATTATTTGGTACAAGTTAAATACATTTAGGTCAATATTTATTACAAGTCAAAAATGAGAAATTTGAGTATTTTTAAAGTTTGAGAATGCAAATAGGCTTGTCGTCAAATTGTTATGGGTTCAAAGTGTTGACTTGAAAATGTCAAACGGATAAAAGTTAGAATTTTAAACATGATTCGGGTTTCAAATTTATTTTCAAGGGCATTTTTGAAAATAATCAAAAGGTTCGGGATTTAACAAATTGACTATATTTCCCTCGACGATTTAAATTAAGAAAAGATTGCGAACACTTCGACATGCCACCCCCAGGCTTATCAATGATTCTAACTTGTGTCAGGATTAACTTTTACTTCAATTGTGATCATAACGTTGCATGGGAAGCATGTCATGCAAAACTATGCTCAAATGAAACAAAATGTTCACAAAATTGAATGGGCTAACATGTTATATTTTATCTAGTCATTATGACAAAGTTGAGAAGCCTCCTGAAACTTATCAAAATCTTTTTCATGGTATAGCTTATAAAAACATAGTTCTTGAAGAACACCTATCGTTAAAATTTAATGTTCTACTTTTCTTCGATGCGTGGTAAACTGATAAATATATCAATAAATGTAACGCTCCTTCTGTATTTAGCGGTTAGAACTATTATCGTATGAAAAGTCTTATTTTCGAAATTGGTTCATAACCAAAATTCTTTCAGTTATACATATATGACACTGAGAATGAAATTTTCAGTAGAAAGAGTGTTCTCGGGTACGTTTTAGCACGTGGATTTTTTTATTAAGTTAATTTAAAATAGTCATTTTGTGATAAAAATAAAATCAATTTATGTACACATAGTATAGATACAAGCATAGATGTTATACATTTTTTTTATATACGTTATGTAATTATTTACTTTACTTGTAAATATTTGAACCATCCCGTGTGTGACATGGGCACTAAAGCTAGTTATAATAATAAAGACAAAAAATAGGATGCAAAATACTCTTATGTAGGTATTTTCATCCTATTCTTATCTATAAATATCCATTCTTGTCTTAGGGATAGTAATTTTGTTAGAAATTTATATAAACATATTGTTGGATTGTGGAACCTTTTGGGACTCTGGCCTGGTTGGCAAAGAAGAAGGAATTAGGGTGGCTGACCCTAATTATATTGTTTTCTTGTTGTCTAAACTTTGCTAACCAAAATCATGTTATAATATGTACACCCTTATGATGTAATTGTAATCTTTGCACCTGCATATACAAAATAACCTAGTTGCAGCATGTGGACGTAGCTCCTCCATTGGGACGTAACCACGTAATAATCTTGTCGTGTATTGCTATCAATTGTTTTATGTATCGAGTTACATCATGTGAGCTCGACTGTGTATTTGTGTTTTCGCTACGCCACTTGATGCATAGCTCAATATGATTGCAGTCTGCGTTGGGCCTGGAAATGTGGCTTTCATCTAGCCGAAATTATTATTGCTTTTATATGTTTTTTTTCCGGTCTAAGCTTAGTGCGAGCCCAGAAGCCCCATTTAAGTTAGTAATTGGGTGATAGATACCAAGTTAGTATTTTACCATCTTAATTAAGAGCAGTCAACTTAGATTCAGCAGCATTTTCTGGGATACTTGTATAGTTGTATATCAAAATGAAGATAGATGTTAGACAAGATCTGCCTTTACATACCAACTTCACTACAATTCTTTAATCCTTGTTGCTTGCATATGTTATGTTCTTTTTTTATATTTATTAATTTTAAAGTGCACATTAGGATCTTTACACATGTTACCACGTTTCCATTGCATTTCCAAACCTTATAATATCTTGATCAGACCATTAATTAATGAATTATTATTATTATTATTATTATTATTATTTTACTTATTTTGTTATTATGTCACTTTCTAGTGGCGACCCGACTATGTACGAGAACTTTTGGAAACATAAGGGTGAAGAAACAACCGTTGTGACTTCCGGTTGGCAGCATATAAGCTACTTTTCAGATATAAATAATGTATGCTGGTTTCTGGAGCCCGGGCTTAAAAGCTCGATCACGAGTCTGCACAAAGTGGTTGGTAATGCCGTCACAGAGGGTCGACAAATTGTTGTGGGAACGGGTTCATCACAACTTTATCAGGCTGCACTTTATGCACTTTCACCTCCTAACGCTGCGGGTCCCATGAATGTGGTGTCGGCTGCTCCATTTTACTCGGTAATTTAATCCTTAATCTACAAAGTACAAACTGTTTATTTGTTATTACTAGTTTATGAAGTCATACATGGTTTCATGCTTCGTGTAATTGTGAAATCAAAATCAAAATATGAAAGGAAAATTCTTTTGGTATTGATGAGTGATTAATGGCTTTGTTCCCTGTGATTGCATATCCATTAATGTTGTGTTTGCATGTGCTGGTAAGACATTAGGCATGTGTTTAGGTCACTTACTCACGAAGGCATTTAGTGATTCAATCCGTTGCACCTACGGATTTGGTGAAACTGAGGTAATTAACTTAGCTTGGAAGTTGGAACACAACATGATTTTAGCAAGTCAACGGATTACTATGTCAACTTAAATGACATGATACTTGGAGTACAAATTATCTAAAAGATAATTGCATGCCTGTATTAGTACTATTATAGTTTGATGCACATGTGAGCTCACAAAATAGATATTACAAAAATTCATTTTAGTGATGATTATGTGATATCGATGGATTCATACTTGGACTACCTCAACTGAGATAAATGGGCTAAAAATTGGCCCAACTCAAGAAGGGCATAACTCGGGCTATGCTTGGAGTTACGAGCCCATAAGAAATGGATGAACATATCGAAATGGTCCGGATCATGTTTATTAGTACTATTAGAGTTTGATGCACATGTTTTCTTTTCTGTGTTAAAATGCATGAATCTTTGGCTTGAGTAATTTACGCATTTAATTATTTATTTATTAATGGCGAGCACACAAACACCTTCTAAAATCTACTCTAAAAATCCACCTAACGTCTACGTTGTGAGACTTGAACCCGCACCAGTTGATGCCACTAGGGCACTAGGCTAAGAGGCCACTTTGGGGGATAAACACATATATTTAGGAAGTCAATTCCAGTTCAAATTTTGGCTAGACCTATCGTATTTCGATGTACCCTATAAAAGAGGACTTGACGTAATGTGGCTTAATCATTCCGTATTATACTAGTTTTTCTCAAGAGTATCCTCTTTGTTACTATTTATGCTTTCTGCGCCATTTTTAATAGACTTGTTAAAAATTGTTTGCAGTCTTACCCATTGATGACCGACTACTTGAAATCAGGATTACACAAATGGGCAGGTGATGCAAATAAGTTTAACAAACAAGAACCTTACATTGAGCTCGTAACTTCTCCAAACAACCCAGACGGGTCTACACGACAAGACGTAGTCAAAGGAGACAAAGGAATCTTGATTCATGATCTTGCGTATTATTGGCCACAATATACACCAATATTATCACCTTCAGACAATGATATAATGCTCTTCACTGTCTCCAAAAGTACTGTCCATGCTGGTTCCCGAATCGGGTAAGTCTTGTTACCATTGACCTTTCGCGGTCAAATATTAATTAACCGTTAAAACGTTTGTATTAACTTTACTTGAAATGTTGTAGTTGGGCTCTTGTGAAAGATAGAGAAATTGCTAGAAAAATGACCACATTTATAGAGATCAACACCATTGGTGTATCAAAAGATTCACAAATCCGAGCAGCAAAGATTCTGCAAACCATATCCGATAGTTGTGATCATGCCAAACAAACACATGCTGAAACTTTCTTTGATTATAGCTACAAACTCATGGCACAAAGATGGAAGGAACTCAAAGAAGCCGTGAACAAACCGATATTTTCAGTCTACCCGATTTTCCATCGGAAACATGTTCATTTAGCGGCCGAACTTTTGGACAGCTTCCTGGTAATAATAATATTTTCTGTGTATTTAAATAACTGAAAACTAGATCTCTTTATGTAAAGAGATGATGTACACTGAACAAGATAATGATAAAGCTAACCAGCTGAAGATAATAAGTATATTTTAATAAATTCAAACTATAGTAATATGATAACTAACTAAAAAAAACTTTATTTATGATAAATAAAGTAAAAATATATATAACAAATATTACTAGAAATAATTGATTTTGTTATGATACAGCATTTGCTTGGTTAAAATGTGAGGGAGAAGTGGATGATTGTGAAGGGTTTCTGAGGAAGAATAAGATTTTAACACGAGGCGGGAAGCACTTTGGGGCTAGTATGAAGTATGTGAGGATGAGCATGTTAAGTCGAGAGAAGGAGTTTAAGATTTTAACTCGGAGGTTGCCTGCAATCGTCTCTTGAAAGAACATGAGGGTGCGGTTAGATATATTAAAAGACGTTTGTTTTGATGTTGTCGATGTTTTACATGACTATTCGCAAGGGTCATTCGACTTGTCCTTAAGAAAACATCCATCAATGATCTAGGTAGCTTATATAGTTCACGTGTGACTAAGCTTCGTTCCATGATTTCATGATCGTGTCATATTGATGTGTTGCAAAACACACCTCTTTTCCTTACGTTTTTATCATGTTTTTATTAATAAAGTATTACTTTTATATGTCTTTAAGGGTTTAAATGATAAATATTACAAAGACATGTTAACTTGTGTAGGTGATGCAAAGAAGAAAGAAAGAACAAGAAAAAAAAGGAACTTGAAGGGTTTAAGTGTCAAGTTTTCAAAGTTTAAGCAAGGCCCGGTCCAAGCCCATGAATTAAAAGCC
The DNA here is from genome assembly GCF_021521415.1 of Bidens hawaiensis. Classification (NCBI taxonomy): domain Eukaryota; kingdom Viridiplantae; phylum Streptophyta; class Magnoliopsida; order Asterales; family Asteraceae; genus Bidens; species Bidens hawaiensis. Next base: position 321,064 of record NW_027493002.1, on the reverse strand, counting down.
TTATAATATATTATATTAAGATAATATCACAATTAATCAGCCATAATTGATCAGCAAATCCCGAAATATACAAACCCTAACCCCAAAGGAAAGTTCCGATCGGAACTGTGCAGCCGCCGGCCGGCCAAGAAAGAAGAAAAAAGGAGAAGCTGTTTGGCGGCTGTTGTTTGTGACGGCTGGAAAAGAAAGAAGACAGCAAAGAGAGGTTTGGGACAGCAGCTACAAGAGTTTTTAATCCATAATATCAGCCACATAATCATAGTAAACCTCTATAAACTTTGTTCTATTGTTCAAGATTGTTTAACTAGTTGTTTTGATCTTTCAAAGTGAATTGTTTTGCAAGTAACTAGTGGTTTGGTTTATTATTGATTGATCTTGAATCTTGGTTGAGTTTTATGATGTTTAGGTTGGTTAATATGATGTGTTTATTAAGTGTTTGTGGCTGTCCAAATTTGATTATGAGCTAAACTCGTTGTTCTACCTAGGAATGATGTAGTGTTGACATGTAATTGACATAATAAACGGATTGGTAATATTTAAGTTGTAAAATTGATTATGTAAAGTTTGATTAGACCATATAATTAGGTTGTATGTTGGCTGTGATTTTTGATGTGTTACTTAATTCCCACTTGCTTGCTTTAATTGAGTCGGTTTTGATTATCGTTTGCATAGTTTAGCCTATTACTTGGTGTTTTGGGTTTTATTGCGGGTTGATCACCGTAGGGATATGTTGGGTAACTAATCATATAAAATCAGTTAATATACCTTCCTTGAGACCGAAAGGTGATAGGAAGTAAAATTGCCACATATCTTTTATTTGCTAGAATTAGGACCGCGCGAAAGCGGGTTTTGCTCTTGTTGAATTTAAGTGTTATGTGCAATGAGTTGGCTTAATTAGGGTTTGGTTAAATTGTTCCTCTGTTCTTGGTTACACAACTGGGTGTTCCATGGGATGGTGTGTCGATGAGACCGAAAGGTAATTCGTCATTAGAACACGTAATTAATTAATTATCCGGTAATGTTTTAATAATCAATTAAAATGAAATAGAGATTAGTTGATGAGACTGAAAAGTAATTTGACTGTCTTAAAGGATTTTTAATTGTGTCATCTTTTGAAACCGGTATCTTAAACGTTTTTCCAATCCGTTGTCATTTTCATTAAACACGAGTCAGTCCTAGGTAGACGTTTTTACATATTGAATTTAATCCGAAAGTTTTCTTAAAGTATTTTGTTAACAGTTTTCTTTTAATTAGGTTAAGTAGTTAAATAAAATCTTAAAAATCAAATAAATATTATTTTGGTAAGTCTTAATTAGAGTTTCGTAATAAAAAACGTTTTCACGTGTCTTTGCGTTCGACATCCGGACTTCCTTGATGCTATACCAGTTTTGATCGGTACACTTGCCGGTTTTGTGTGGTTTCTATAGGATTTTCGTTTTTATAAATTTAAAGCTTAATTGTGATTCGTTCTTTATTTATATTATACATTTTCACACATCACATATCGCGTGATTTAAGTTGTATTTGGAAGGTAGATTCTAGGTAATGAAGCAAGTTTGGTTAGATGGTTAAGATCTGTTAACTTGTCAAGAAACAACTATATATTTTTAATTCTAAAAAATATAGTAATGTAACAAGGTATAACACCATCTACACATTTTAATTTTGTAAGTTAATATACATAAACAAACAATTAAAGTATTTTTAAATATATACGGAGTATAATTTTTTAATTTGTAGCAGATGCAGTAACCATTACATTTACAAGCAGTTGTTTTGACTCGATTTGAACCGGTTTTAAAACCGATCCACACAGGCCCATAATGTGGTTTTATGCGCCTCTATCCGAGGCTATCTGTCTGCCAAGTGAGTTCCGCTCATGTCCATTTTGAAGCAAAAAAAAAGCCCAAAACTCTCCAGTGTCTTCGACATGGTCCATGGGCAAGTTAGACCTGACTTTTAGTACTTGGAAGAGTTGAAACCCAGGTTATAACCTAATAACCTCTTTCTTTTGAATGACGATTTTTATAACTCTTGTCAGATGTGAGACTTGAACTCAGGTTTTGCCTTTGTTAATAACCTACAACTTTCTATTTATTTGAAAAATTGGATACTAAAGTTAACCGGTGACTAATGTTTAATACCTTTCATTTCCATTACCAAGACTCGAACACAATCTTACTTGCATATCATAGGTCCACACTTGTCATTCACCTTATTTCTCTAAAAAATGTGTGGTTTTCTAGATTTCGCTCACGAAAAATGTGGTTTGCCATTCTCTAATAATCATTCCAATCACGAAGAACGTAGTTCATTACTCTTATCATTTTGCTCGTAATAATCCATACGGATGAAATCGAGTGAAAATCAAATGTAAATCTATGATGTTTATGCAAGTGAGATTGATCTTAACATAAAAAAACTGAATTTTAGAAATGTCATTGGTGGATGTGAATTAATATCGTAAGTTAATCACAGTTTAGATTCTTAAAATCTAAATTGACTTTATCTTATTCACTTTTTTTTTCTTTTTTTTTCCCTCCCAATTGGTGTTATATACGGAAAATCACAAAAAAACAAGCTTTTTGATCAAACATTTAACAAAGGTAGAAAACAGGCTTTTTTGACAAAACATTTTACAAAGATTGATATTGACTTTCAGCATTCCATCCAATTAAGGATGAATATAAACAAGACGGGATATGAAAGCCATAATTTAGTAGGCATAGAAGTTAAGTACAAACTGTACACTGCGTTCATAACAAGTGTAAAGGCACTTTTCTCACTCATTGCACTTTCAAAGACTACTTTTCAAAGATAATATTTTATGTCAAGTTATGTCTAATAGCTTGGTGATTCTGGGTATCCTGTTTTGCAAGGGTGTGAGGCGGTTTACCCACTCAACGAACCAATAAAGTATTATCAATTTAAAGTAAAACCTATGTAGTTGATATCACCGATACATCACCGATATATCAATTATCGGTCACTTGACGATATATAAACCAGATTATCGATTCAGAATATCAGCACCGATAATATCAACGATATTGACCAATATTCGACCGATATTAGACTAATATTTGACCGATATATCACTGATATTCCTGATATTAGTTTTTGAAGTCTTAATTATCAACTTTTAGTGTTGAATGTTAGTGTTTTAAGTCTTAATTGTCAACTTTTAGTGTTCAATGTTAGTGTTTTAAGTCTTACTCAGTTCTTATCTACTACGATTGTTATTGTTTTGCAATTTACAAAAGGTTAATTTGTTAATGGTAGGAGACTATATTCAATTATTAGTGTAAAATTGCTATATATATAAATTTTTCATGATATTAAAATTACCAATATCCCACCGATATCTCACTGCGATAATAGATATCTTAGATATTGGTCCTTGAACGATATACGATATTTTTCCACATTAACTGCTTAGAGTAAACCAAAACCACTCAACTTAGAGAGTGGTATATCCGAGTACCTATTCAACAACTAACTGCTAAGAATAGTATCATCATAAGTCAATCAAAATCACCCAATTACAATCCATCGAGTTCACCCGAGCTAATATACCCGCACACATCTACTCGCTAGAGTAAAGATTACTCGGGCACCCCGGCTACTCGCTCACATTATCCGGGGCTCTGAACCCCCCAACACAAACACAAACACAACCGCGGTAGCTTTTCCTTTTTTTCTTTAACAAACTTTTGGGTCAAAATTTCTTATTTAACTGGGTTACCCTTTATACACTTGTTACATTATTGAAACACCTAATCCTTATTTAACAGCACAACATAAACCCACTAAACAACATTTATAAAATACTGAATATATATTCTACAGGCCCATCATTTAACACCTCTGGCCCTAGCCTTTTCATCTCGGATCCTCTGGTCAATATCCTTCACCTTCTGGCCCAAATACCCACCTGTATCTGTATGATCCTCTCCACTTGGCAGCATACTCCACCGCCACGTCTACCTCGAGTCATCCGCCGGAAGAAGTTCACTATGTACGCCATCGAAGAAAACGCCGTGAGTCCAAAAGCACCCGATGTTATGAAGCCGGTGACAGTCAACACAACTATTAGCATCGCTGGGACCAGTATGGGGCTGAAAATGATGAAAAGTGGAGTGGAGATGGTGAGCCCGATGAGAGTTGCGGTGAGGAAGCAGACGCCGCCGATGGGGAAGAGTGTGAGGACTGCTAGGACTTTTGATGTTGAATAGTAATATTCATCATCATCATCATCTTTTTGTTGGTGTCCATAGTGGTACTGGTGGTGATCCGCCATTGACGGTGGTGAGTTGGTGAGGTTGGTAAGTGATGAGTACGTGGGTGTATAAAGAGGACAGGAGTGTAGACACGTGGGATAAGACTGACAGATGGCACTTCACATACACGGATGGTACTCTTGGGTCAAAAAAAATTTTTATTACTTTTGATGATTATTTTATCGAGAAAATGATCGTGTGGTTTCGATACATATAAAAATTAATCGCTAAACATACAAATAATTAGTGTAATTATAATTTCGAACTTATAAAACATAAAAAATTAATTTAGCTATTTGTACACTTTTCATAATAAAAATCGTTTGTATTTTATTCGAAAATGTCTACTTCTAATCTTCTAATCCTCGGTATGCCCGACATTGTCAACTCAAAATCCTTCTAAGCCGCCATCTTTTTTAGTGCCATCATAAATCCTTCCAGGCCGCCCACTTTTCAGATATTCTAAAAGGAAAATCCCGTCGGCCGCCATCATATTTTAAAGCCGCCAGCTACCGGATTTTTGAAATTGTTGATGGCTAGCAGATTTTTGAAAATATCGTCCAATACCAGATTAAAAAGAAGGTTAGATAAGGTTATTCTTATAAGGCCCAGACGAAGCCATACACATCCCCTATATAAGGATTATTCTTTCATAATCATCACGATTATTATTATTACTACACACAATACATATGACACGTCACCACACAAATACTAGATTACTAGCTATTCTCTCTTTCCTTTCACACCACCTCCTGCTCCTGGAGATGCTCTCCCTCATTACACTCATCCATACACCTCTCAACTACACTTCAAAACTGAAAGACTCACATGGAACACACACTATTACTCTCGCCAAGATTTGCTGTCATCCATCAGTGATACCCGTTGACCCGGATACCACTAGGAACCCGTTTCAACACACATAAATGTACATATAAATACAATTATACTTAATTAACCCATTACTCATTATTGTATGCATACACACAGGTAAAGCACATAGCATATACCACCCACATACACATGTATATTGGCAGGAATACATTATTATAGTTGTATACACACTTACTACTATATCATATATTTAATGTGCACACATAGAGGTGGCAAATGGGTTGGGTTGGGTCAAAACGGGTCATGGGTCGGAACGGGTTAGGGTTGAAACGGGTTATGGTCAAAACGGGTCACATAAAAAAGGGTTGTTTTGGTTCGGGTCGGAACGGGTTAGGGTCAACAGGTTCGGGTTATAACGGGTCAAGGTTGGAACGGGTCAAAACGGGTTTGGGTCAGAACCCGTTTAAGCGATTTTTTAGTTTGTTTCTGCGCGTAACAGCTCGTTTAAGCGATTTTTCAGTTCGTTTCAGCACATAACAGCTCGCTTAAGCGATTTTTCAGTTCGTTTCAGCGCGTAACAGCTCGTTTAAGCGATTTTTCAGTTCGTTTCAGCGCGTAATAAACGATTTTTCAGTTTGTTTCAGCGCGTAACAGCTCGTTTAAGCGATTTTTCGGTTCGTTTCATCGCGTAACAGCTCGTTTAAGCGATTTTTCGGTTCGTTTCAGCGCGTAACAGCTCGTTTAAGCGATTTTCCAGTTCGTTTCAGCGCGTAACAGCTCGTTTAAGCGATTTTAAAGTTCGTTTAAGCGTGTAACAGCTTGTTTAAGCGATTTTTCAGTTCGTTTCCGCGCGTAACAGCTTGTTTAAGCGATTTTTCAGTTCGTTTCAGCGCGTAACAGCTCGTTTAAGCGATTTTTCAGTTCGTTTCATCGCGTAACAGCTCGTTTAAGCGATTTTTCAGTTCGTTTCAGCGCGTAACAGCTCGTTTTAGCGAATTTTTAGTCCGTTTCATCGCGTAACAGCTCATTTAAGCGATTTTTCAGTTCGTTTCAGCGCGTAACAGCTCGTTTAAGCGATTTTTCAGTTCGTTTCAGCGCGTAACAGCTCGTTTAAGCGATTTTTAAGTTCGTTTCAGCGCGTAACAGCTCGTTTAAGCCATTTTTCAGTTCGTTTCATCGCCTAACAGCTCGTTTAAGTGATTTTTCAGTTTGTTTCAGCCCGTAACAGCTCGTTTAAGCGATTTTTCAGTTCGTTTCAGCACATAACAGCTCGCTTAAGCGATTTTTCAGTTCGTTTCAGCGCGTAACAGCTCGTTTAAGCGATTTTTCAGTTCGTTTCAGCACGTAACAGCTCGTTTAAGCGATTTTTCAGTTCGTTTCAGCACGTAACAGCTCGTTTAAGCAATTTTTCAGTTCGTTTCAGCACGTAACAGCTCGTTTAAGCGATTTTTCATTTCGTTTCAGCACGTAACAGCTTGTTTAAGCAGTTTTTCAGTTCCTTTCAGCATGTAACAGCTCGTTTAAGCAATTTTTCAGTTCGTTTTAGCACGTAACAGCTTGTTTAAGCGATTTTTCAGTTCATTTCAGCACGTAACAGCTCGTTTAAGCGATTTTTCAGTTCGTTTTAGCATCAAATAGCTCGTTTAAGCGATTTTTCAGCTCGTTTCAGCACTTAACAGCTTGCTTTAGCAGTTTTTCAGTTCCTTTCATCACTTAACAGCTTGTTTCAGCATGTTTTTGTTTCGTTGTTGTCAGCATTTGAGTTTCGGTTAATTTGTCGATTTTTTTTTGAACGAGGACAACGGACGAAACGTTTAGTTTTTTTACATTTTTTGTTTTTGTTTTATTTTTTGAGTTATGATTTTTTTATTAATTTTTTTGAATATTTTTTGATGATTTCTATTAAGATCAAAATCACTCAAAAAAAAATTCAAAAAAAAACAAATAAAAAATCATAACTTAAAATATAAACAATAACGAAAAAGGTAAAAAAACCAAAATATTTTCACCGCTAACCTCGTTCATCAAAAAAAAAAACAAAAAAAACAAAACCCGACAAATTAACCGAAACCGAAATGTCGACGAAAACGAATCAAAAACCTTAATCGGCCCGTCTAGTGCGAAAATCGAAAGAAACCGAAACCCAACCCGTCCAGTGCTAAAACTCGTGTCGGCACGAAAGCTGATCCGAGCCGAAGCCTAAACCGATATTGTTCCAATCTAAAACCCATTTCAACCAAACATGTCACTTTTCCTTAATACAGTAACCCACATCGACCCATGTAGTTAAATTTGTCAACCCATTTTGACCCAAAAATAAGAATGTGGAATTTCAAGTGGACCCATTTTGACCCATTTAATTAAAACCTATGACCCAATTCAACTCATTTGAATTTTAAAACAACCCAAATTGACCAATTTGAAATTGTTTGGGTCAAGGTTGCCACCTCTATGCACACATGTATAGAGGACATGTATACCATATACTTATTCAAGCAAAGACCAAGAAGAAAACAAACGTTCAACAACTGTACTGGTTTGAATACACACACCAAAAGACCATGGTTCAAAACTAACCAAACGTTTCACCACATTATATCTTACAATGTTTATGACCAAATCAAAGCTTGGCCATCAACCCATTTGAAACTGGCTTGGGTCCAATTCCGTCTTTAACATGACCGTCTTTCACATCGGACTCGCAAGCACCAGGGGGAACGTCTACAGCCGGGGAGCAGTTAAAGAACCCATGTGGCTGCACACAAAATACAATACAAAATAAGATAAATTTCTTTTAATATATTGAGATATAATCTCATTTTCCATGAAACATACCTGAAGCATAAACCCAATCCGCTCTACTGGCATCACTGGCCAGTCTTCCAACCTTGGAACATGAGTGATCCCGAACACGTACCTGGAAGATTGAAAATAATGACAAAACATATAGCTTATTGAATGTTTGATAGACTAGTAGAATAACATAACAATTTACTGACCAGAGAACGATATCAGTTTCTTCAAGAGACCGATCTTTCTGGACCCACGAGGCCAGACCTTCACCAACACGCGGGTTTTGGTTAGGGAACTCTCCACCAGGAAAATCCTCACCGGGTGCATAAGGTGTAACCCACAGATTATGCTTCAGAAACGCGGCCCGTCTCAAAAATTTGGCTTCTGAACCTGCTAAAGGCAAGCAGTTTGAACCAGGTACCAGCTTGTAACCCGTCAGCTGACCCGTCCGGTTCACGGTCCTTGTGTGTCTCACCTGAATAAATTAAAAGAAGTCAGAAACAATAATAGGTAAGAAAAGTCAAAGTCAACATATCAACTGACTTTAGTAGACTTACAATCCAATGACGAGCAGATAACTGATTGCAATCTCGCATTGCTTGAGATTCAGATTTAAGCAATGTTTCCTGTGTGTAGAATGCATTATTGTGAACATTATCATTTCCCGGTTCTTCAACTTTAACATCAACTTCAACAACCTAAAAAAACACACGAGACAACTGTAATTTATTTTCTGAATTTTAACAGAAACAACTTTAGCATAACGCCATAATGCATACCTGATTGCATGTTTCTCCAGGCTTACAATCAACTGCCATGTCCATACGGGCAACAAAAAAATGTTGATGAACTGGCGCATACAGTCCTGGTGCAATAGTAGTACCATACTTTCTAACTTCTCCTGGCTGCAAAGCACCTAAGCTCAGGATTCCGGTGAGTTTAACTTCAGCTTCAATCTTTCCATCCTGCAACCACCATGCATAAATTAATTTATTACAGAATTATAAAGCATCCAAACTTTTTTTTCTGAATTTTGAACTAAAAAATCACCTGGTAAAAGTGCCAATAGAAACCATATTCATAGTTTGCAACAGTACATATAAAAGAAACCGTGAGTCGTCGAGATCTTCTGACTTCTGCTAACCCGGTTCTCCAATCTTGATGCTTCCAGAGGATTCCGTGATCCTCTTCGTGCATACATACACAGTTTTCAATCGTTTCAACGCCTCCAATGAAGTTTGTGAAATGTGCATCAAAGTACTTGATATATCCTAAGCAATCGCATCCCTGTGGAGATAAACATTTGTTTTATTTTAACTTGTAACATAGGAATTTAAGGTATATTATTCAAGAACAAACCTTTTTTAGGGAATGGGCATTTTTTCCAAGGCCATCTTCACCAGCATCAAATGCATTCTTTCTGTAATGTGGATCATTTGGATCACCATAAGGTACAACCATCTCCACAAAGCTCAACCTATGAGCTATTGATCTTCGACCCCTGCTACCATCAACATATGCAACCGAATGTAATACCAAACCCTCCCTTGGCGTGAAGCCTATACGGAAGTTCCACTGCAAACCAAACAATATAAAACAATCACTCACTAGAGATGTATAAAATGATACAGAGGTGCCAATTTCTATCCATTTTGTAGTGAATCAAATGATTAGATTGTCATTATAAGAATAAAGCGTTTTATTGCTTGCAACTTCAGGAATAGGTTTTGTTCAAAGATTTAGATTGTTATGTTAATAACAAAGTTTTGTTAAACTTAGTCAGGCCTATAAACGAACCAAAGGTTCAGTGAACACTTCATGAACCGTTAGGCGGGAAGTCCATATATGTTCATTTATTTAATAAACAATAGACGATGAACAAAAAAATATGTTCATTTAAAACGAACGAGCATGAACACATTCTCGTTCGCTCATTTATGTTCGCTCATTTATGTTCGTGAACGTTTATTCATTTAAGCTCGCTTATGCTCGTTAGTTTAAGCTTGTTTATGTTCATTCATTTACGTTTTTGAACTGTTCAGTTAAAACTGTTAACGAACGAACATGTCGTGTTCAATCGTTTGTCAGGTAAAAGTTAAATTGAGCGAACACAAACAAGCTCTGTTCAAGGTTCGTTTACGAGCCTAATCTTAGTTGATGCATTAATTGGTCATAACTTATTAAAACATTAACAAAAAATTGTTTCAGGGTTAACAGACTCGCCCTGTTTCAACCCATACTAAAAATTTGTTTCAACTTAAACTCGTTTTGACCTGTTACCCAACCCACCCAATCCAGAAAGTACCAATACATGTAACACCTCAAACATTACCTTCTGCCACTCAACATAGTGCCCATTCACCCGGAAACTAGGTCCGTCTGGCTGAATAATTTGCAAGGGTTTGACGTCGCTACGGTCAACACCACCTCGTGTATGACCCGGGGTGTAGTTTCTTAACGGGTCAGCTGGTGGTAGGGGAACAAGCTTTTGGTCTTCAAATTCGAGTACTGTCATCCGTTGCATGTCGACTAGAACACGTATGCCTTCAACTGGACGTGCGTAACCATTTTCCATTGGACTGTCACTTTCCGTCCTACAAAATATAAGCGGTTTTGCAAGTCTACGGCTAGGTGCATCAGCCTCACCATGGTATCCAACACACCTGCATAAGTTTCATTAAAATGTAGCATGTGTAAGTGTAAGTGTAAGTGTAAGTTACATAATTTGTGTTGTGTTAAAAATTCACGAATGATTTTAAGTTCTCAACTAACCAAGCATCAACCATCACTAGATCCATATCATCTATTCCCCTTTTCTTCATAGCCTCCCGAAAAGGTGGATAATCTTTCACCACAGCTTCACATTCAGCATATTCCACAGCATCCTGTGGTGGATAACAATATGAGAACAAATAGCAAGCTACAATATCATGTAAACATTAAAAACATGCATCAGGATTACTCATGTAAACATTAAAAACATGCATCAGGATTACCATTGGAGGTTGAACATCTAGAACAACTCGTGAAGATATGACTTTTCCTCTGTGATGTCCACCTCGAGTTGCTGCATGCACTTGCGATAACTCAACAATCCATACACTCGTCTCGTTTGATTTCTTATTATAAACAACAAGCCGAGCTCTTCTTGGAGGAAGCTTAGTAGGTATGACAGCCCCTCCTTTACTTCTGGGTAACAATGATGGTTGGAATGGTGGAAAGAAGTAGGCATCTGCAAGCGCCACAATGTTTTTATCCGGTTCTGATAGAACCACTTCCACAAATCGCATGCCATCTCTGACCTGAAAAGAAAAGGGGTTAATATTTTTCACTTTGATATATTACCAGGATTGATGCTTTATCTATAAATTAGTAATATTGTTTAGTACCTCAGGGGTTGCTCCAGCAGCCCTGACAGTTGCAACAGCTACTTTGATTTCAGCTGCAGATAATGGGTCCAAAGGATGACTGGTTTGAGCCCTTGTGAGGACTTGGATTCCTAAACATTACATCTCAATTAGTGGATAAACGATAGGGAAAGCAAAACCAAAAGGAGTCTCACACCAATAAGAGGTTTATACAGCAACTTGTGAGTCAAAAAGCTACATATTATAGCATATAAATTCACATGTAAAGTGAGACTAAACATCTTTTAACATAATTGAACCAGCCTCCACTTTTCAATGGCTGCTATACGACATTATCATGTTAACCTAAATTGTGTGTAGAATAGACAAAGGGTAGGTCAAAAGACTGTTATTGTCTAGTGATGTAGTGAAAAAAATAAGAAACACAAGTGCAGTCGAGCAGCATATTCAATATAGAAGATGATTAATAACTTGAAGATAAAAGTCCATAAGATGTTGTCCCCTTTGTTTGAAGAGCTTATTAGGTGTAAAATAAAGTTATGACTATTGTAACTAAAAGAAACACAATTTCATTTAAATGAATGCAACCCAGATCAGCATATAGGTTAGTATGAACTATGAAATACTGAACACCTTATCTCACATCTAATGTTTAAGGTATTGTCAAACAAAAGGCATAGAACATATAATCTAGAAAAACAGTGCCCTGATGGTCACAACTCACAACAAATACTCTGTATAAAAAATTGTAGCAAATAAATAATAATCAAATCAATAACCATCCTTACAGTCTGTCTTATCACTTATAACAACTTTAAAAACCTTGCAATTGAAAGGATCTAAAAGTAGATCAGTAGATTGTTTTTTTCTTTGATTTGACAAATCCATTTGAATAATTAAATATATAGAGATGACAATTCAGGTAAGCCCCACCACCAAAGGTTGACAACCAAAAAGAAACAGATGTTGACGAAACTCACCAACAAACATCAAGATCTGACATATAATAATTGTCTGAATCTACCCATAGAAGAAGTACACTCCAAATTTTGTACATCCATTATCCATAATCCAACTCATATATCACCAGATAAATGATTATCTACTAATCAATACACATATGTATACATATACGTATAAAATAAATTTAGTTACCATGTATTAGTACACATAATTGTTTGAATCTACACAGAGAAGCACACTATCCATTAATTAGTCCAACTCATATATCACCAGATTAATCATTATCCAATAATCCACACACATATGTATACGTATACGTATAAATTAGGTATTATACGTATACGTATAATATATAATCGTACACATCTCCGTATAGTAAATTAGGTTAACATATGATCGATATTAAAATCGTAAACCTATACAAATACGTACAATAAGCGCACAATTTACTCACAAATAATCAATAGTAACTACCTTTGGTTGAAGGATCAGTGGAATTGATGACGGAATTGATCGGCAGTTTCCGATCGTCGTTAGTCCAATCATCGACGACGACGACGGCGGATGATGCGGCGGCGGGGACAATCTGACGGCGGTCGGAATCAAGGGAAGAATGCGACGTCTTTTGCGAAGCTGAGGCCATTGCAGAGGGTTAGCAAGCTCACCAAATGCACCGTAGTAGTAGCTGCAGCAGTGCGTACAATCTACTGACATACAGAAGCAATTCTGCTGTGTGCGTATAGTTGATGTACCACCACGCCCTAACCCAGCCGATCGTATATATTAATTCTGTTGGTGATATATAGATATAGGGATTTGTATGTATAGGTTGGGTGGTGGTTGTGTGTAATGGTGGAAAGAGGGCTTCTGGGGTGTTCTGAATCTAATGTTATTTGAAGTGGAGTGGGGTGTATATATAAAGGAGAGGAGATGGCAGAATATTGACGATTTCACGTGACAAAAGTCCCGATTTAGTTTTTTTTTTAATCGGTTGCTGATGTGTACAGTCGCATGTATTTGTTCATGTATGTCACATTGATAAGTTTAAATTTGTTTTTTGTTAGATTAGAACTCGTGTGATACATAAACACCACAAAGAGTGTTTAATAAGAAATACAATTAAGCTTTAAAAATTAATTAATTATATTTTAAAAAAACCTATATAGGGTATTTTCACTATCAAGTTAAATGGTTTTGTAAGTTCAAATCATATTTTCTAATGAATTATATATATATATACATATATATGTATATGAATACGGGGTATTCTCACGCAATTTTTTCAGAGAAACAAAAAAGATACACTTAAAGATTTTATAGTTGTAATTATATTTTTTTTAATGAAATAGTGAATTATTACAAAGGATGATAAAATATTTCATTATAAATGACACAAAAAAAACATCTTATATAAATTTGTTATTAATTAAACATGTTTTTGTATTATAGTTTCGAAAGAGATTGATGGAAACTCCATAGATTCATGAAGGTTGAATGAATATGTGAGAATAAATTTGTTATATATTCAAAATTTATTCTTATTTTTATCGTCTTACAAATATAAATATCGTTCATTAAATTTTACCACATTCATCTCATACATTAAAAAGTGTATATAAATTGATTTAATAAAAAAATCTTATACATTAAAAAGTGTATATAAATTGATTTAATACAAAAAAGTCGATATGATTTCGTTAAAGGTATAAATATTTTGATTATATTGACATAAATACCCACGTATTATTAATCTATAATAAAGGTAATTAAGTTTGATTATATTATTTATTGATATGTTTTGAGTACGCTGACAAAGATATGTTTTCAATTAATATTAAAGAATAATTTGAGCGGGAAATTTAGGCTAGGAATGAATCTCTAAGTGACACGTGTCCCCAGTTAAATTTTTTCATAATCACGAAAAAGATACACCTAATGATTTTATAAGTTGAAATTATATTTCTTTAATGAAATAGTAAATTCTAATAAAAGATGATAAAATATTTCATTATGAATGACAAAAAAACATATTATATAAAATTATTTTTAATAAAACACGTTTTTGTATTACAGTTTCGAAAGAGATTGATGGAAACTCCATGGATCCATGAAGGTTGAATAAATATTTGAAAAAAATTATCCATTTATAATTTATTCTTATCTTTATCGTCTTACACCTATAATATCGTTCATTAAATTTTATCACAATTATTTCGTACGTTCAAAAGTGTATATAAATTGATTTAATAAAAAAAAGTCGATATGATTTCACTAAACATATAAATGTTTTGATTATACTGATATAAATACTCACAAATTATTAATCCCTATAATTTAGGTAAATAAGTTTGATCAAATGATTAAATGATATGTTTGATTACATTGATATAAATATGTTTTCAGAAAATATAAAAGAATAATTTGAGCGAGATATTTAGACTACGAATGAATCTCCAGGTGGCACATGTCCCAGTTATTTTCTTTTATTATAATAGCTAGATACCTAGTGACTTACTAACAAATTAAACAATTAATTACTTTTATACAAATAAAACATATTGAGCTCAAGATATTATATCTTATTGTTTTTTTCTTATTTATCTCTCATTTCCAATTAACCAACTTAGTTTTACATATCAAGCTCAAAATAAGAATATAACATAATAGACAGTTAAAACTAATAAACTAAAAATGTTGAAAATGAGGAATAAATAAAAGTAGTTTAAAATAAGTTAGTTTTACCTTTCAAGGATAATAGATATATGAAAAAATAAAGATCTAAGTATATAACTTTAAAATTTATCACTTTTTGTCTCTAAAAATAAAATATTAACTTTTAAAAAATTCTTCAAAAATTAACATGTCAACCCACTTTTTATCGAGTCATGTTCAAGTCGACCCGCTTTTTAAACGAGATGTGTCAGCTAACCCAAAACCTTTATTTTATGTGTCGAGTCAGGAATTGCCGCCGTTTCTTTTAGGGTTTATATTTTGGGGAAAGTGAATACGGTGTTGTCAACCGTACAAACTTACACGAAAACCCACCAAAACTATGTAGTTTTGATAGATAAAAATTAAGAAAGAATAAAAAACCCTATATACCCAAAAAGAAAGCACCAAATTCATCCATTCTTCCTCATCGTCAATTCTTTCATCCTAAACTAATGAATTGTTTTCTGTCATAACTCTCCCCAATCTCATTTTTATTGCATAGCCAATTTGTTGATCTTATCTAATAATTTAAAGAGAAGTTTGATCGTGAATGGAAGAATTTAGATTTAATCCTATCGAATTTAGGTTTATTACTATTGATTAATGAAAAACCTGATCGATTAATCCAGGAAATATATGATATACCATCACGTTTGAATGATTAATTGCTTTATACTATCTTCATCTTCATAAATCTTCATTTGAAATTGAGCTGTTAATGTGCAAGGATTCATAAATCTTCATTCGGGAAAGAGTTGTTACTTGTTAATGTGCAGGGATGAAGGAAGATACAAAATGAGATTTAGGTGTTTAAGTTTTTTTAGGGATTTGTTAAACATGAATTACTTAAGTTTTTATCAAAACTACGTAGTTTTGGTGGATTTTTTGTGTAAGTTTAGACAGTTTACAACACCATATTTACTTTCCCCTTATATTTTATATTAAATTAACAACATAATTACAAATTGGGCATCGGCTTAGAATTTTAAAAACAATGATGACAAACGCAGGAGTGATATGCAAGAATCTGGCGCCAACATAAATATAAAAACTGTGACACAATTTATACGCGTGTAGACGAATAATCTGAATGAAAATAATACAAAAGAGCGAATCTTGAAGTGATGAAACTCTTATCAAGGTTTCTCGTATGCTCAATGTGTAAACTTCGTTTTAAGGTACACGTTGCTTTGAAAGTCCAGCTTAAGGATATTTTAACTGAGCTTATTTTCTATTATATTTATAATCTTTTTATTTATCATTTATTTTTAAGTTTGTTTGTTAGTTGTTATATCCCTACTTTGAATATTATTATCGATTGTTGATCATCTTTTTTTTTTTTTTTTATTATTATTATTATTATTATTATTATTATTATTATTATTATTTTCTTTTACTGTAATCTATCTTGAAAAATATTGTTCACCAACAATGTTGTCATCCGTTGTTTATTCCAATTTTGTCAATACACTGGTCTAAGTCATTCCTACAATTTAAAAAAGATCGTGTCTTGTAGTTGGTCTCATTAAAAGTAGAAGTTACTCAGGAATACGAGGAGGGATTAAAGTAGATAAATGACAAACAAGTTGATAACGTTTCTTATTAAGATATATGAAGGTTACGGAAAAAAATCCATTATAAAAATAGAAATTTTAATATTTCTATTTGAGACTGATTTTGTTAAGTTTGTGAAAGTTTTGGACCGGTATTGGGTTTTGGGTTTAGACTCAAATTGGTGATAAGGAGAACAAGGGCTCGGGCTTGTATTTGATTATGATTTCTGGTTAATTAGGTTGTTAACCTAGTTAATCTCTCTCTATATATATCATCTTCTGTAATTGTATTTTTTGGTTTCAAGCAGATAAGCATAACTCTAGTTGCAACCTGGGATGAAGGTCTCTCGTTGGAACCAAGCCATGTTAAAATTGTCGTGTCTATTTCTAGTTTACATGTGATATTCGTTTGTACCGACGTGTTAGTTATTTCTGCTACGTGTCGCTTTGTTTCTAACAAATTTCAATTTGAATTTAACATTTTTATAATTCACTCTTTTTTACAACCTTAATCTTGTTTTAAACCCATGTCAAAAGTGTGTTCGTCAAAATAAAATAAAAAACATTAATTCCATAAAAGTTCTTGTGTATAGTGAATCGCATCAAATAACTAAAATAACTATCGTATTTATAGAGGTTTAAAGGAGAAAAAAAGGGGCTTTGGAGAAACGTGGTTTGGTCGATTCATAATACGACTAGATCTTGGAACTTTATTCCGTGTAGGTTGTCTTTGGTGAGCCCATGGCGGAATATTGGTAAACTTCAATTGGATTTCAACTCGTTGGATATTAGTTTGTGGTCGAATATGAGATTTGTTGTCGGTGACGGGGTGATTCCTTTATTTTGGATTGATAATTGTACCGGGGAGGATCGTTTTTCGGTTCTTTTTTCCCTTGAAAACGAAAAATTGGCGAGGGTTGCAGACCGTTTGATAATGTATGAAGGTGATGTATGTGGGGTGTGGAACTGGGCAAGACAACCAACGTCGGTGGAAGAGGTGGACGAATTAAGATCGCTCCTTACAATATGTGAAAGGGTTCGAATTGGGTCAAGCAAAGATAGGTTATGTTGGGATTTAAATGGGTCAAATGAGTTCTCTGTGAAGAGTCTAAAACAAAAAATGGAGGATCAGGTCCAAATATCTCATGGTTATTCATTTTCTTGGAATTACTGGGTCCCAAAAAAGGTGTGTTTACTTGCATGGCGAGCGAGCTTGGAGAGGTTACCGACTTTGGTGGCCTTGGCAAGGAGGAACATCCATCATGGGTCCGTTTTATGCCCCATGTGTGGGGAGTTAGACGAAACGGTGGAGCATATTTTTATTTCGTGTCGGTTCGCGCAAGATGTTTGGCAAGTTATCTCATCTTGGTGTGGGCAATCTTCGGTATACGCTTTTTGCGTTGGAGATTTATTGGAGTTGTACATGTATTCGGGCTTCGCAAAGGTAAAAAGGAAAGTATGGCATGCAATCTGTCTTGTATCGATATGGAGCATTTGGAAAGCTAGAAACGAGTTGATTTTTAACGCGAGACTGGTTCATCTCGCAAGTGTGGTGGGGGATATAAAGACACTTGGTTATTTATGGGTGAAGAATCGGTCTAGGTTGTCTAGCTTATCCTGGGAGGGTTGGTGTATGTTTAATTTGTAACCATAAAAGCTAGGTGTTTTGTGTGTTGTGTTCTTTTTCCGTGGATGTAAAGTGAGTCATGTTAACCAATTATACTTATATATATGAAATTTTTAGTTGGCCGTTTAAAAAAAACTATCGTATTTATAACCATGAGGCACCAAAATTTACATACATCACATCATAAGTATAAATTGGGATAATCTAGTCGTCTCAAAAATTTTAAGTACGCCAATCAAATTTTAAAATTGAGGCTCTTCTCATAACAAAAATATTATTTTGTTTACGATCATAATGAATAGCGATATTGTGGTCATAGACTTCGAGTATAAAGTTGTGCATGGTTCAGCTCAGTTATTAACCTCAACCAAATTAACCAATTGTATTTCGCTTAATCGGATCGATTATTCGGTTTTTTATTCGGTTAATTTCAGTTAATAACCAAAATCAAACGTGACTAAAAATTTACTTAAAAATACATTAAATGGCTACATGAAGTTTTTTTTAATGCATAAATACATGAAATGTAGATATAAATATATAAATGGAGGCAATTGATTGTGGTATTTATATAATCAGTGGTAGTATAAAACATGAAATAAATGAAATGGAAGCGTAAAAAACTAGACATATATGAAAATGTGAATAGCTCGGTTCGGTAACTTTCGGTTAACCAAGAATACAAAAATTAACAATAACTGTTTTTCAGTTAATTCAATTAATTTAAATTTGGTTTCGTTAGTTTTCGGTTTGATTAAAAGTTCAACCATTGCTCACCCCTAATCAAAGGTGGCTATAGACACAACCAATTATTTTGAATTCTAAAAAATGCCCTTTCATTTGTTCATTCTTTGTCTCGTAACTTTGTTTCTATAAGTCCAACCAATTGCTTTGATATATATAATTTTGAGAAAATAAGACCCTATTTTTGAAGACCCAGGCTTGTACTTCACCCCACAATAGTTATCAGCCACCCCCGGCAACAATAAACACGTTCACTAATATATTGTAGTTGTGAATACGATAAAATACGATGTCATGTTTTCTTTATATTAACATAATCTCCACATGCACAAAAACGCCCATGTGGTAAAACTTATTGAATTTTTTCACCCGGTACACATCTTTTAATAAATTGGTTGGCTATCATTTTGAATAAAACGTCATTCCAAATGAATTACTTAGCTTTCTCCTTGATATATATCACCAGTGCAGTTATTGTACGCTAATGCCTTAACGTATGATAGGTACGTGAGACACTCAAAGACAAAAAACAAAGGCAAAAACCTAAAACGCTCAGAAACGCTCACAAAACTTAAACGCTCAGCAAATGCTCATAAACGGTCTTCGTGAAAAAAAAGTGAAAAATTGATCGATTAACCATCCAAAACTGTTTTTTCGGTGAACCAATGATTAATTGGATATGTATTGACGATTCCGAGATGTTTGGATGTGATTTCATTGATCGTTTCGTGAAAAAATGGATTCGCGTACGTAATGTACGTCAAGGCATTATTGTATTGGATCTTTTCCCTATATATCACTATACAGTATTATAGTACACAATTAAATTGTATTATTTAAATATAATTATTATATTACAAGAAACCCTAATTGCTATAATTATTATATTACATATACTATATAATAAATAAAGGTTTTCTTTTGCCACATGTTTTTTTCTTATGCACTTTTATTATTTCTTCCCGTCTCTCTCTCTCCTATTAATTACACATTAGTTATACATATATTTTCAAAGTTCTTTTTATATAATTTGCTTAATGATTTCCATAATTACTTTTACAGAACATATTTTCTTTAAAAAATAGGTTTGTTTATAAACCATTTTTATAAATCGAACATTTTCATTATTTAACTTGTCTTATATAAATTTATATCATTTATATATATATATATATATATAAGAAAACATTTACAGATATATGAAACATTTTAGCTCCTAAAACGTACTTAGCGGGTTCATTGTTAAAAACTCGTGGATCTTTAACCGAACCCGACCCGCCTTCTTTTCCCTTCTAACTGTAATATCTTTCTTTCTATCCATATATTGCCGATCAAAACCTTATTGATTCTCTTTTACTACACATTCTTCGACTGATCGAAAGCGTTCTTCCATTGATGACTGGTTCGTAGTGTTCTGATTGTACCGTTTATATTTTCATTATACTATTTAGAGTAAGCTACGGTTTCATTCATGTGGTTTGTCCAAATCTGCGGTTTTAGTATAATAATTTCAAATTTGTTATTTTCGTTCATGTGATTTCATTTCACTTGCAATTAAACCTGAATTCATTAACCCCGTCAAGTCTGGTCGTTAAACCCATCATCGTGCCCCTCACGTGATGGACAGTTTTGTCATTTTTTCTCTCTAAATAAACCTCAGTCCTAATTCGCAAGCCCCTCGCCTTATTGATTTACTTTAGTTGTTACCATAATTTTAGTGTATCATCTAATGTTGTATCGAAATAAATATTTAGAGATTTATGATTTGTTTTTAAGTTTGTGAATTGTAGTTCTAATTTAACTTCGTACTTATTTAATGTAATACTTAACTTTATTTATCATTCTTTTATTAATAAAGTTATCACTTACAGGAATTAAGTTGTTCAACCCGTGTAAGACACTGGTACCTAACCTAGTAAATAATATTAAGTTAACATTTTTTATAATACATAAGAAGACATTTAATTGACTCATCAAACATTAAAAATTATAGTAATACAATTATATTTTTTGAACGACCAACTAAAACTTAATTAATTTAAACAACCATCATTACAAGCAAGACACTAGAAACAAAATAAAGAACAAACACCACCCCCATACGTTATACAATAATAAACACCAACAAATAAGCAAGAGACGCTTCTCAAACACCTGTTATAACAAGAAATTAAAGCCCCGCCAGGCCGCAACTTCTCCCATGTGAGACTCTTGATCTTTCCGCGGTTCTTTACCCAAAAAAATTAGCGCCATAATCTCGCAAACCGCGTTATCAATGTTTATCTGTTTAAATTCAAACACAAGAGCATTTCACGCGCGCCAAATGCACCACGTCATTGTTAAAAACACTGCATTAAACACTTTTGCTTTTCGCTTTAGTAGAGGTGGCAAATGGGTTGGGTTGGGTCGAACGAGTCATGAGTTGAAATGAGTAATGGGTCAAAACGAGTATGAGTCAAAATGAGTTTGGGTCAAAACGAGTCAATTAAAAAAGGGTTGTTTTGGTTTGGGTCAAAATAGGTTAGGGTCAAACCGGGTTTTGAGTTTTTTTTTTTTTTTTTTTTTTTTTTTGTGAACGAGAATAACGGCGGAAACATTTTAGTTTTTTCAGATTTTTTGTTTTTTACTTATATTTTAAATTATGATTTTTTTAATTATTTTTTTTGAAGGGTTTTCTACTAAGATCAAAAACCCTCAAAAAAATATTCAAAAATAATAATAAAAAAATTATAACTCAAAATATAAATAATAAACAAAAAAAGTAAAAACACTAAAATGTTTCATACGTTGTCCTCGTTCCATATAAAAAAAATATCTAGAATCGAACCGAAATCGAAAGAATCGACGAAAATGACACAAAGAAACAAAAAGCCAAAACCGGACCACATCAATCGAAATCGAAAAAATCAATCAAAACGAAACTAAAAGAATTCAAACCGAAGAAAAACAAAACTGAAAGAACGGACAAAAACGAGTCCGGAATCGACCAGAAAAAAATAAAAGAAACCAAAACCCAACACGTCACGGGTGAAAACTCGTGTTGACTTGAAACCTGAACCAAACCCGTTCCGATCTGAAACCCGTTTCGTGCCGAAACATGTCTTGTACGAAAACCCGTTCCGATCCGAAACCTGTCACATTTCCTTAGGACATTAACCCACATCGACCCATTTCTTTGAACTTGTCGACCCATTTTGACTCGAAAATAAAAGGATGAAATTTCAAATGACTTATTTTGACCCATTTATTTAAAACATTTTACCTAAACCAACTTATTTAACTTTTAAAACAACTCAAATTGACTCATTTGAAAGGGTTTGGGTCAAGATTGCCACCCCTACGCTTTAGGAAGTGGGAGAACCGATGTAATTCTAGCAAGTCTTTAACCGAGAAAGCAAATATAAAAGACACCTTACACCACGAAGAGATTACACTCCATAGTGTTTGGACGAGCCGACATGAAATCACCAAATTAATACAATTAATAGTTTGTTTTAAATTTGCAATATAAAGTAGTAAATAATTGTATATAATATAATTAGAAAAAGAAGAAAAAAAGCTAGAATCTTTCACGGCAGATAAAAGAATAATCAGTAGATAAAAGTGTCGGTGGGTGGGTGGGTGGGTGGGATGGGAAGGGCACTACGCGATAAGTTGATAGGAGCATCTTCCCTTTGCAACTTTACATATAATATAAGCAAATGATGCCTAAATTGTAATTTGGTGCTTATATTTGCATGATAAGTCCTTTTCCTTCTTACTTTTACAATCCTACACGTTTCTGTTTTATATTATGCACAACCAGTCAGATTACTATTAGTTTTGGTTTGGGTCTAACACTTAATTTCGTATCTGGATATCACAAATCAAACCTGTCGGAGGTCGGGTTGGTTAATTAACCAGACTACCTAGTTTTAATAATTTAAACTAGATTTTTTTATATTCTTTGAATTATCATTTATAAAGATGGTCTATTAACATAATACATATACTTACATACAGTGACAGGCCCAAGATTTTTATCAGCGGGTCCCAATTTTTCGGTGTTCGGATTTCTCGGGTCGAGACAAGGAATATAATAAAAACAATATCATAATAAAAAGAGGGGCGGAGGCCGGAGCAGTAGAGGAGCTAGGCGAGCAGGCGAAGCGGTTGTGACTTGTTAGGTGGTTTCAATCGTATTCGTATGTTTAGCTTCTGCCTCTGATGCATTATGTTTGGTTGTTGCTGCAACTTTAAAACCCCAATAAACTAATAATATTGGGTAGAAATTTACAAAGAAATAAACAAAAAACATGAAAACATAAAAAAAAATCTTTGTCTTTAAGACTTGAACACGCAACATTTCAGTTGGAATACCAGAATGTTACCACTCAACTTGATACACATTTGTACTATGGGTTCCAACTACTAATTTAAATTTAAATGGTGTCTTTCAAAAAGTTAATATACCGCTTCTAGGTACTTTTTCAAAAACATTAGGGTCTTGGGACACCAATCTCGTCTATGTGGGTCTGCCCCTGCTTACATAAATGTATTTTAAAAAAATACTAAAGGATATACAATCGGTTTAGCTTACATGAGCAATACCAAATTCAAACACTCGGTCATTCTGTTAAATGACAAAACTGAGCTGTTAAACTATTAGATTGATTAAACCGGCCGATTTACTTTGATTTAGTTAGTACGTTCGACTTTTGACGGTTTATGTACATTTCACACGTACAATGCAACTAGTTTTTTCTCAGTTTAATCGTTTGTGGTATATAAATATTATATATAAATTCGTTTTAGGGTACTATTATTTAAAAGGAATATATTTATTAGATCATTAAATAATAGTTTTAATTATTTAACAAAAACTACTTGACGTAACCTTTTACTAAAACATTATTTTTTTCATGTAAATTCACAATAATACAATTCATAAAATTACAATTTTCACCTAACATGACAATTTCCTAGATACCGAACAACAAAAACATGATAGATAAGGACACACTATTGCACATCATTGTCGCATAATGTATATTAGATTATTAGGAATGCGTCAATCTTAAAACATGCTTAAATAGTTTCTTAATGTCACTAAATTAATATCATTATTTCTATAAAGTCTATTATACTATGATGTTTAGTATGATTGAAAACTCATTACATGTCAAATTGGGTTTATAAAATCTTATGAAAATTGATGCAAATAACGATGACTAGGATAGCAAATAGACGACTCGAAGTAGTGGGCAAACTTGATGACCAAAATATTTGGGATGGTTATTTTTTTTATGAAATCGGGCAATATAATTAGTTTAAAGTTTTTATGTAGGTACGAGACGAGTAGTTATACCCAATCTGGTCACTTGAAACACACATATTCGTTTACTCGAACTATTGTTATAAATGTTTTTCTTTTCTTTTCATTTTCCTAAAATGGCATCTCTAACAAAAACTTAAGAAGTTTGAGCAATACCATGCTAATTTGTATGCATATCAGTTTTAGATATCATGAAGTTTAGGGTGAGGTCATAACCAGTCTAGCTGATTGAACCAGCGACTCAAATGAGAATGACGCAACTAAAAAGCACAAAAGATCAAACATCTGGTTAGAACATGAACCGATCTAACTCTTACCTAAGTCTCAAATCTCAATTTAGAAATCGAAGAATACATGATGTGTTTTTATTTATAGAACAGAGATTTTCGGAGTACGTTTTAACATTGTCATTTCTTGTTTTGAAATCTATATTATTATTTTTTTTCAATTAAATATTGAATATCATAATGACGAAGAAAAAGAAGATTATATGTACGGTTGATGGTGTACTTAGAAACACTAACGTGGTCCCCAATACAACTGGATTCCACCTCATACGAAGATCCACTTTGTTATTCACTCCACTCCACTACGCAAAAGTATAAAAAATCATTTATATTCTAGAATATTCTATCATTGTTCAAAACTCTAATTTAGTTTAACATAAATATTCATTTTTTTTTTAATTTTCTTTACCACCCAGATATTTGGATGAGTCTTCCGAAATGATATGCCAATCATTCGTACTGGTTTTAATGTTACAAGTCCGACTCACTCATGAACAACATCAAAAAGGAATAGAAAACCTTATTTAGTCAGGTTTCAAACTAAAGACCATAAGATCTCAAACCTTAACCATTATCCATTAACCCAATGTCATAGGACTAAAATGCCAACTCCAATGTAAATATTGAATTAAAACCTCAATTTGATCTGAAAGAGGTAGGAGAGTTGTATCAAATATAGATAAAGAATAAGAATTTCAGAAAAAATTATATTGGTGTAAAAAGAAAGCGTTAAAAGAATTTAAATATAGATAAAGGGTGTGAAATATTTAAGGAGTGTCTAAACTGTATCAAAACTTCCTTAAAATCCCTACTCTTGTATATAGGAATTTAGATTAAAGAGATTATATAGCATCATGAACAACAATCGTATAAGGGTGGCTTCATTTTACACTATACATGTTGAATGTAATTTGTAAAACGCTTTTGCGGGTTGTCCTTCTAAGATTTTAGAAACCCTGTACGACTAGTAGAAACGAGCTTTTAAAATAGAAACTAATTATACCAAAAATATTCATTAATATAAGAACATTGATTATAAAAATAAAAACAAATTATCGTAGCAAAATACAATTTGATCCTTATATCTTAGGCATGTGACGTAAGTGCTCTGCCATTGAGCTATGCTCACATTATACTGAACTAGTAAGACATGTCTATTGTTTTACATTTTCATTCATGAGGGAAAAAGTTTCCCTCAAAAAGTTTGGAACCTATGTAGTCATCCCCTTAGCACACCTTATTCTGCTTTCTTGTAGTTGTTATTAGAAGCAATACGAAGTGATGTTTAGATGACCATTAATTATTGCGAGTATTGAGTCAGCTGACTTATATATACTACTAAATATATTGTATGTAAGCTTGGGAAGACTAGTTAATGGCAAGTCGTATCAGAGTAAGCGATTATATGATAATAACTTAGGCTAAAAAGATTGTGAGTTAGTAAATTGTGGTTTTGTAGACTAGGTATAAGACTTGACAAGAGGCTAAGAATTAACAAGGGAGGTACGCAATGGCCAACATGCACAAGAGGATCATGGCCAACGAGCGAACTTAGAGATTCATGCCAAGAGCTTTTAACACAAACA